>NC_071394.1:51101038-51402654 GCF_022682495.2 Desmodus rotundus | reverse complement strand
ACTTCCCATGACTTACCTTTCTTTCTTTGACTATATTCAAGTCAATACAATTTAATTATCTATAAAGATAGGGAAGAAAGAGAGAGAGGAAATAAAAATAAATAATTTATCAATTTTAGAACTATTGACATTTGAGGACAAGTAATCCTTTGGGAGAGGGGAGCTGTTTTGTGCATTGTTGAATGTTTAGCAGCATTACTGGCCTCTGTCCCCTAGACGACAGTAACACTTCCCAGTTGTGACAACCAAAACTGTTTCCGGACATTGCCAAATGTCCCGGAGGGTGGGGAAAGTGCAAAATAGCCCTTGGCTGAGAACTACTGAGATACATGTATAGATGATTGATGCTGATAGATAGATAGATATTAGATAGATAGATAGATATAGATAGATGGATGACAGATAGTAGGTAGGTGATAGATAGATCATAGATGATAGATGCTAAATAGATAGATGACAGAAAGAACAGATAGGTAATTTGCTTAATTCTCCAGTTTGCCGAATTACAAATCCTCTAATTTGCACATCATTTTACATAATCCTGTCAAATTAGGTCCTTACCAAAGGTAGTAGTGTTCTACATTCATGAGATAGAATGGAATCTGACCTCTGTAAAGCTTAATCAGGTATAATTTACATTATGAGGAAAGAACAAATTAAGAACTGCTGAAAACAAAAAAAAAAAAAGAAAAGCAAATGAGTAGGTAAGCTAAATAAAGATCCAATATATACAAAAGCAAAACATAAGAGCATTCTATAAACAAGTAATCACTAATGTTAAATACAAACTGAGGGTAACTTAGTAATGGGTAACTTAGTAATTTTGCTGCAAATCAATATTCTGAAACACTTAAGAAAAATTTAAATGGAGGACAACACTATGACTCACTTTCCATAGGGCATAAGGGCAGTGTTACCTGGAAAGAGCACCAAACAGGAATTGAGGGGTCTGACCTGGAGCCCTGGCTGCACCATTTATTGAAATACCTGAGCAAGCCACTTTTTTAGTATTTTCAAGTATATTGAAGGAATAGACTCAAATAATTTATTTTTATATCTCTAAAATTCTATGATTCCATGTTGAAAGAAAAGCAGTTATACCTAAGCATATAATAGGTAATTTCCTTCCTTAACTCCAACCAAATTTCCTTGACTTATAACATTTTAAGATAATAACTAGGATTATTACAGAAAATATTATAGCAGGATATATCATAGACAGGAAAAACACTGACAATTTTAGGAGCTTTATATAATTTCTGAAATACTTATGTTAATAACATATACCCATACAAATATGACCTAAAAAAAAGTTTTAAGTCTGCTCCTTATTTGACAATACTCTCTATGTAATTTAACATAGCAAACACAATTAGTTTCATATTTCAGTTTTTCCAAAATTCCTCTGAGAAATCTCAAAATGTCAGGTCAGGGAGACTTTATTCAGAATTTAATTTTGGAAAGTTGTCAAAAATGTCAAAAGATTTGAACACTTGATTAACTAAGATCACAGATCACTGTGAAACAATTACTCAGTTATACATTTTAATGAATTTGACATTAAAAGATTCCAAAGCTTATTTTATTAAAGTCATCAGAAAAAAAGCAATGTAAGAGAACCCAGCCTCCTTATCCTCACCTAAAGACCAACAATTGGACAATTATTCACAAACAAAATGGCTCTGGGAGAGGTCTAGAATCCACTGAGACCATTTTAGCAACACAGTGGAACAAGAAACCACAGAATAATTGCACAAGAAGAGAATGGAGAGAGCTTTATTCTTCCTACATCATTCAATCCACAAGCCAGCATTGTTCAGCACACAGAAGAACCTTTCAAACTGGAAAGAGTTCTCCTCACCAGGAGAGGAAGAGCTACGTGAGTGACTGGCTCATGCTGCCTACCCTGGCTGCCATCAGTATGCGTGTAAAAAAGAGCAGAAGAATTAGTCATATAGATAACATGCCAATTGAAATTATCCCATCAAAAGAAAAATAAATAAATAAATAAATTTTAAAAAGCTTACAGGACTTATGGGATATTATCAAACAAAATAATGTATGTATCACTAGAGTACCATACAAAGAAGAAAAAGAGAAAGGGCTAGAAAGCTTACTGAAAGAAATAATGGCTTCCCAAACCCAGGGAGAGATTTGGATATCTGAGTTCAAGAAGCTAGTAAATAACCACAAAATTTCAATCAAACTAATCTTTCCTAAGATACATCATGATAAAACTGTCTAAAATCAAAAATGGGAGAATTTTAAAAGCAGCAACAGTAAAAAAAAAAAACCTCTCTTGTACACAGGAAACCACTTAAAGCTATTCAGGTTTCTCAGGAGAAACCTTGAAGGCTGAGAGAGAATTAGATAATAGATTTAAGGAGCTGAAAGAAATAAACTGCCAACAAAGAATACTTTATCTGGTATTCTTCTGTTATCCAGAAGTGGTCCTTCAGAAGTTATGGCAAGATACTTTTCCAAATAAACAAAAGCTCAGGGAATTGTTCACCAATAAATCTGCCTTATAAACTATATTGAAATGAGTTCTTCAAGCTAATATAAAAGGATGCAATTAGTAACATAAAAACATGAAAATATACAACACACTGTTAAAGGTATAAGTATAGGCAGATTCAAATACCCTAATATTGTAGTATAATGATGTGTTAACTACTTTACTCTAGTATAAAGGTTAAAGCCAAAGCTGTAGTTTCAACAACTTTTTAATGTATACACAATATAAATAGATGTAAATGGTGATGCTAACCATACAAGGGAGTAAAAGGATAGAGTTTTATATATGATAAAACTTAAATTATCAACATAAAAAATTGTTATACGTATGTTTTATGTAAACTTTACGGTAACCAGAAAGCAAAAGCTTATAGTAGATTCATAGAAAATAAGGAGAATGGATCTCAGCATACCATTATGAAAAAATCACCAATTCATAAGAAATACAGCAAGATATCAAAAATAAAGAAGGAAACTATAGAACAGCCAGAAAAAAACTAAGATGATATTAGTGAGTATTTATGTAACAATAATAACTTTAAATGTAAATAGACTGAATTCTCAAATCAAAAGGCTTTGAATGGGTGGATGAATAACAGATCAGTCCCAACAATAAACTGCCTATAAAAGACTCACTCAGTTTTAAAGACACACATAGGCTCCTGATAAAAGGATGCTAAAAAATATTACATGTGAATGGAAACCAAAGAGATTACAGATAGCTATACAAGTTCTGTCCAAATAGTATCCAGCCACATAATATGAAAAAATAGAGACATTTATTAAAGAAGATATGAGATACAAGAAACATTTTACATAGGATAGTGATGCTTCAGTCCCCTTCAAAGTAGTCACCTTGGGACCTCATACATTTCTCCCAATCACCATCAGCTGTCCCATCATATTTTCCTGAATCTCATCGATGGTCTGAAATCTCTTCCCTTTCAAAGGTGATTTTAGTTTGGAGAAAAGCCAGAAGTCACAGGGCATCAAATCTTGGCTATAGAGGTGCTGAAACACCTGAGTGATTTGATGTTTTGCCAAAAAACCTCTGCACAAGATGTGATGCATCAGCAGGCACATTGCTGCCAATGCAGGATGAAGCTGCCAATCACCAGTTGCCCATAGCTGTGACCTTCTGAATCATCCAAATAGTTTCCTCAGTGGAATGTTCAAGCTTAATGTAAAATTTGATGCAGATTCATTGCTCTACTCATTTTGAATGTGATGACCACACAGTACATGTGGTCATTCAACAGTGTTTACCACCCCCACTGACTAGTACTGTGAAGTCATCATTGTTCACGCATGTACATTCCATTCCACTCTCTTTGGCTGCCAGATTACATTAATGTTGCACAAGCCATTCTTGTTTTATTAACAATGGTTGGACTTTTTCCAGACAGACCTAGTACTTATATGACACAAAATAGGCATTAAGTCAAAAATGATAAGAGACAAAGATGACTGTATTTTTAATAATAAAGCAGTTAGTTAATCAAGAAGATATTACAATTATAAATATATATTCATTGAACATTGGAGCATCTAAATATATTAAATAGATGCTAAGATACATGAAGGCAGAAATAGACAGTAATACAATAATAGTAAAGGACTTCAACACTTTCAACAATGAATAAATCATCCAGACAGAATCATTAAGAAAACACTGTACTTGAAGCTCTAGTCAAAATGTCAGCATGGGAAAATGCAATACACATCAAAATTACAACAAAACTACAGAACAACCATTATTTAGAAACACCTGAAATTTAGCTGAACCAGAGGAGCTGAGACACTAAAGGAGCTGGTTTTACAATGACATGTGATGGTTAAAAATCAGAAGGAATATCTCAGCTGCACTATAGAGTTCCCCCCCTGAGGAACTATGGGTCCCAGCCCTACACCAGGCCGCTCAGCCCAGGGTTCTCATGGCAGGAAGAGAATTTCCCATAATTTCTGGCTTTAAAAACTGGCAGGGATTGTCACTGAGAAGGATGGAGTCTTCTGGATTCCCAAGCATTTCTCTTAAAGAGTCTGTGCACAGACTTACTTGAAGTCATTCTATGCTCTAGCTCCGGGGCAGTAAATCAAAAGGCACCAGGGATACATGAGGAGGAAATCAATTGTCTGCCTATAGACAAGGGCTGGAGGGGCAGCTTTCTCCCAGACAGAAGTGCTGACAGAGGACATTGTTCCTTTCCTGGGCCTTCCTCTCTGAAAGAGCTGACAGGCAGAAGACATACCTGAGTCCCCATCAATCTGGCTAAACTATTGGCCTGGCCCTGGTGATTCCCTTAGACACTGACCCACCAAACTTTCAGGCACACCCAAGTCATTTCCAGTAGCTTTTCCATACAAATGGCCTGTCTTGGCCCATGCTGCAGAATTTCCTAAAATCCCTCAAAGGTTCACAAACCCCAAATAAGCAGTATGTGGTCTCCTGTGCCCTTGTACCTCCCTGCACAAGTAGCAGGCATTTGCAAATCACTCTGTAGCTCATGACAAATGGCCCAATCAGACAAACGTAGTGGATGATCTTTACCCGTACCTCCTGGGGGTCTCCAGAGCCAGCACATCCACTGGTCAGTTTCAGACCATGCTGGGGCATCACTCAACCAGCTTCACGAACAAAACACTCAAGGGGTAGACTCAGTGGGACCAAACTACTGCTAAAAAGAGTCCTGCTCTGTGGGGTGGACCTTTGCACAGCAGCTCCTCTGCTGCAGTCTTAGCCAGTACTTGCAGCATAGAAATCTAGGGATAAATCTCTCCCATTGACATGTCAACAGAACTCAAGACTCAAATACTGCAAGAGTCATAAAAGGAGCATGCAGCTAAGGGGCTTGACAAGTCTGTGCCAGTGGACCCTACAGACTTACTACATAAGGCCACTCTACCAAGACTGAGAAATGTAGTAGCCCTACCTAATACATAGGAGCAAATAACAGCGAGATAGCTAAAATAAGGAGATGAAGAAACATGTCCCAAATGAAAACAAAGAACAAAACTCCAGAAAAAGAACTAAACAAAATGGATACAAAAAATCTACTAGATGCAGAGTTTGAAACACTGGTTATAAGAATGATCAGGGGACTTAGAAGAATAATAGATGAACTTAG
This sequence comes from Desmodus rotundus, assembly GCF_022682495.2. Classification (NCBI taxonomy): domain Eukaryota; kingdom Metazoa; phylum Chordata; class Mammalia; order Chiroptera; family Phyllostomidae; genus Desmodus; species Desmodus rotundus. The sequence continues at coordinate 51,397,012 of NC_071394.1, read as the reverse complement.
TGTGAACTTGAACAAAGAGATAGGAAACATAAAAAAGAACCAGTCAGAAATGAAGAATACAGAGACTTCTGGCCAAGATGGAGGCATAGGAAGATACACTTTGCTTTTTTACACAACCAAATTAAAAACAAAAAGTCAACCAGAACTGCCAGAAAATCAAACTCTATGGAAGTCTGACAACCAAGGAGTTAAAGAAGAAACATTCAACCAGATGGGCAGGAAGGGCAGAGACAGGCAGCCAGGGCAGAGAGGACATGCAGCAAGGGGGCTGCTAGAGGACCAGGTGGGTGAGGCAGCGGTTGGCGACCTGACATTTGCATGCAAATAAACTGGGAAGAACAACTGGGGAGTGAGACAGGCTGAGCAACCCAGTGTTCCAGTGCAGGAAAAGAAAGCCTCAACAGCACTGGTTATAAAAATGTCTGGGGGTTGTGATGGCAGGATAAACTCCCAGCCTCATAGGAAGAGAGACCCATAGGGTCCTAGAATGTACACAACCCTAGCCACCCAGGAATCAGCACCATAAGGGTCCAAATTGCTTGTGGGTAGTGGGGGAAGTAACTGAAAGCAGGCCAAGAGCTGAGCAAGTGTCATTGTTCCCTCTCTGACCCATCCCCACATATAGTGCCACAATGCAGCAATGTGGGTTGCCCTGCCCTGGTGAACACCTAAGGCTCCACCCCTTACAATGTAACAGGTGCACTGAGACAAAAAAAATATGGCCCAAATGAAATAACAGATCAAAGCTCCAAAAATAGAACTAAGTGATGAAGAGATACCCAACTATCAGATGCAGAGTTCAAAACACTGGTAATCAGGACACTCACAGAAATGGTTGAGAATGGTCATGAAATAGAAGAAAAAGTGAAGGCTATGCAAATTGAAATAAAGAAAAATATTAAGGGAACCAACAGGAAAGGAAGGAAATTGGGATTAAATCAATGATTTGGAGCAGAAGGAAGAAATAAACATTCAACCAGAATAGAATGAAGAAACAAGAATTTTTAAAAATGAGGGGATTAGGAACCTCTAGGACAACTTTAAATTTTCCAACATTTTCCAACATCTGAATCATAGGGGTGCCAGAAGGAGAAGAGGAAGAGCAAGAAACTGAAAATTTATTTGAAAAAATAAGGAAGGAGAACTTCCCTAATCTGGCAAAGGAAATGGACTTTCAGGAAGTCCAAGAAGCTCATAGAGTCCCAAAGAAGTTGGACCCAAGGAAGCACACCAAGACACGTCATAATTACATTAACCAAGATAAGAAAGAATATTAAAAGCAGCAAGAGAAAAGGAGACAGTCACCTACAAAGGAGTTCCCATAAGGCTGTCAGCTGATTTCTCAAAAGGAACCTTGCAGTAAAGAAGGGGCTGCAAAAAAGTATTCAAAGTCATGAAAGGCAAGGAAATACACCCAAGATTACTCTATCCAGCAAAGCTATCATTTAGAATGGAAGGGCAGATAAAGCGCTTCCCAGATAAGGTCAAGTTAAAGGAGTTCATCAACACCAAGCCCTTATTATATGAAATGTTAAAGGGACTTATCTAAGAAAAAGAAGATGACCTAAACTATGAATAGTAAAATGACAACAAACTCACAACTATCAACAACTGGACATAAAAAAAATAAAACAAAAACAAACTAAGCAAACAACTAGAAGAGGAACAGAATCACAGAAGTGGTTATCACATGGAGAGTTATCAGCAGGGAGATGGAGGGGGAAGAATGGGGGGAAAAGGTACAGGGAATAAGAAGTATAAATGGTACGTACAAAATAGACAGGGGGATGTTAAGGATGGTATAGGAAATGGATAAGCCAAAGAACTTATATGACCCATGGACATGACCTAAGTGGGTGGGGGGAATGTTGGTTGGAAGGGAATGCAGGGTGGAGGGGGAGAAAGGTGAGAAAAAAATGGGACAACTGTAATAGCATAATCAATAAAATATACTTAAAAAATAAAGAAGTTAAGGAGACATACAGCTAAAAAATTGAAGAATACACTAACTAAATGAAGAATACATTACAGGGAATCAACAGTATTGTAGAGGAAGCAGAGGATCAAATCAGTGGTTTGGTAGACAAGGAAGCAGAAAACAATCAGAACAACAACAATAAATGAGGATAGTATAAGGAGATGCAACAACTTAAAGCATACCAATATTTGCATTATGGGGGTGCCACGGGAAGAAGACAGAGAGCAAGAAATTGAAAAACTATGTGAAAAAATAATGATGAAAAACTTTTTTTATCTGGTAAAGAAAATAGACATAAAAGTTCCAAATAAGATGAACTGAAAGAGGCCTACCCCTAGATACATCATAATTAAAATGCCAAAGATTAAAGACACAGAAAGAATTCTAAAAGCAGCAAGAGAAAAATTAGTTACCTACAAGGGAGCTCCCGTAAGACTATCCACTGATATCTCAACAGAAACTTTTCATGTCAGAAGGGATTGGCATGAAATAGTCCAAGTGATGAAAAGCAAGGACTTGCAACCAAAATTGTTCTACCCAGAAAAGCTATCATTTAGAAATCAAAGGACAGATAAAGAGCTTCATATACAAGAAAAACCTAAAGGAGTCCATCACCCCCAGACCAGTATTATAAGAAATGTTAAAGCCTTTTCTTTAACAAGAAGACTTTAAAAAGATAAAAATATAAGTAATAAAATGGCAATAAATATGTATTTATCAATAATTACTTTAAATGCAAATGGATTAAATGCTCCAATCAAAAGACAAGGGTGGCTGAGTGGATAAGAAAATGAGACATTTACATATGCTGTCTACAAGAAACTCACTTCAGATAAAAAAATACACACAGACTGAAAGTAAAGAGATAGAAAAGATATTTCATGAAAATGAAAACAAAAAGAAAAAGCTGGGGTAGAAATACTTATATCAGACAAAATAAACTTTAAAACAGAGGCTATCAAAGAGAAAAAGAAGGACCCAGCAATTCCACTTCTGGGAATTTATTCAAAGAAATTCAAAACACCAAATCAGAGAGACATGTGCACCCACATGTCCATGCAACATTACTTTAAATAACCAAAACATGGGTGCAACTTAAGTGATCATCAACAGATGAATGGATACAAAGAAGGGTTGTATATATATAACAAAATATGACTCTGCCATAAAAAAACACAAAAAGATGAAATCTGTCCATCTGCAACATCTGCACCTAGAGGGTATTGTGCCATGTGAAATAAGACAAACAGAAAAAGACAAATACCATATGGTTTCACTATAAACAATTATCTATGAACTAACTGGATAGCCTAGAGGAAGTTAATAAATTCCTAGAAACATACAATTTATCAAGACTGAACCATGAGGAGATAGCAAAATCTAAACAGACCCATAAAGGGTAAGGATATGGGAAGAGTGTGAGGGTGAGAGATGGGCAAGGGGGTAAAAATAGGGACACCTATAATATGGTCAACAGTAAAAATAAATTTAAAAGAAAAATAAGAAACAAAAAATCCACCTATCAAAGGAAACCTCAGGATTAGATGGTTTCACTGAAGAAGTATTTATAAGAATGTGAATAATTAATGTCTGTACTTCTCAAATGCTTCCAAAAAATTGAAAAGGAGGGAACACTCCTAAACTCCTTTCACAAGGTCTGATACTAAAGCCAGATAAGGACACTACCAGCCCTTAAATTCTCTTTAACGTGCATACTGAGGCTTCACAGAAAAGAAGTGACAACCTAGACAGATGATTATACCTAGGAGTTTATATTCTATTTTAGTAAAACACAACAAATTGTGAAGTATCTAGTAAAGACAAAGTAGGTTAGGCTTTGAGGACATTAAATGGTGGGAAGGTAAATATATGACAGAAAATAATGAGAAGTGTTATTTTAGTAAGGTTGGTTTGTGCAGACTCAAGTGACAAGAGTCGCTTATATTGCCCCCTCCAGTGACAAAAGTCAATTTAGCTGATTAAGAGTTATTCTCCTCTTCTGAGTACAGAAGGGGGGGGGGGTGACACTTCACAAAAGGAATTTTATTCTCCAGTTTCAGGCAGATAGCAAGAGAGTAGAGAGCTCTTTTTTGCATCTGCTGTTTCTCAATTGCTACCAGCTCAAAATAACCCTCATGCCAAAGTGGCATATGTTGGGGTGACATATTCTGATCCCCTTCATGATTTACAGAGGCTGGCTTCCTGGGTTGTTTATTGTACATAAAAGTTTGGTTTTCTGGGTATATAATTGCAGGTTGAATCGAAGTTCTATTTTTATATTTGGTACCTTTAGTTATTTTCACAATCCTTAGAAGTTATATAGGTGCAACAGTGCTAATAATCACCCATGGCTTAATGTCCTCAATACTATTTTGCCTAGCAAACTCAGACTATGAACGAATTCACAGCCGAACTATAATCCTCGCTCAAGGGCCACAAACTATCCTCCCCCTTATAGCAGCTTGATGACTTCTAGTAAGCCTTACTAATCTAGCTCTTCCCCACGGTATTAACCTAACTGGAGAACTCTTTGTAGTCATATCAATATTCCCCTGATCTACCCTATTTTTCAGACTATAAGACACATGGAACCATAAGACTTCCTGCAGCAGCGACCCTGCTCCTCCCTCCTGTGACCCCATGAGCCAGGTGAGCTATGTTCCGACTATAAGACACACCCCCATTTTCCTCCTAAATTTGGGGGGTGCGTCTAATAGTCAAAAAATACAGTAACTTGGTTATTATCTTCATAAAACTTAATATTCTTATTACAGCCCTGTACTTGAGCTATTGCCTGTTTGTACACTCAGTCTCTCACCAGCGTCTGCATTGTGATAACTGAGGACTTGATAATGAGCTAAAGAAGAACTTTTAAATTGTTTGATATGTCTGTTCTTACAAAATAAACAATGAAAAAATGTTAAGATAATTATAAAATTTTAAAAATTAAATAATTATTTCAGTTTAACTGTAAATTTTTGTTTAAAGAAGTATAAAGAATAATTAACTTCCAAACCCTACCCCGTATTTTAGTGAAGCATATTTTGGTTGAATTATTGGGCAATCATAATTCTGGAGATTCAAAACCACTCACAATTGACTTCCCCAGCATGTCAGTTGAAAAGATCAAAAAATAAAGTGACATTATCATTGCTGCACAAGTACCGTAAAATGTGTACTGTTTGATATCTTAATGAGTGAAAAATTGTATTTGTGTGTGGTACTGAAAGATAATAAGAACATCCAGAAGTTAGTTTGAATTTAAAAAATAAGATACCACTTCAGAACAATGACTTGCTATGATTTTATTTTAACATTTTTATTGCTTTTGTAGTAAGTTTATTATTTGTAAGAACAATGGACTAATATATGCAACTGAGGGGGAGCAGAACAGTCCACCTCAGAATGTGCCACTTTGGCATGTGGATTATTTTGAATTGAAGATAATCAGGGCCCAGCAGCCTCAGAAAGAGGTTTTCACCTCCCCCTCATCTGCCAAAACAATTTAGATAGGAAACCTGTAAGAAGAAGCAAGCTATTACCAAAGATAAGTTTCTATATCAGAAAGATTTATCTGCATGGCCTGGAGAACATTTGTTTACCAAACACCTGCTCATCTCACCTTCTTGTGAATTATCTCCCCCCTTCCAAATCCCAGACCCCGTCTCCTCAGCCCAGTAAACCTCAGTTACATGAGCGCCAGGGAGTCTCATATTTTTGAGTAGCTCCCATGTATATGAAATTTGTTTTTCTCTTGTTCATCTATTTTGTGTCAATTTAATTGCTAGACCAGCCAAAAAAAAAAAAATGAAGAAGAAGGGAAATATATTTCCCTGAGAAGGGAAAAGTATTTCATACCTACATGTAGCAAAAGATATTTAATACGTAAGCTAAAATTTGTGTTGTATGTGATTAGGCATTTTTAAAGCTAAGATTTAAAAAACAAGTTTAGAGATTGTATTGTGTTCTAGATTATACTTTCAAATTTGCCCAATGGCAAAAGTAATTAAGTATATTAGAGGCTCTTAAATGTTACCTATGAGATGTATTCAAGTATTTAAATAATTTTATAGTGGATACAACTAGTAGCATTGCTGACTCATTTGGGGAATGATAATTATGATCAGTTAGAAGCTATCATTTGGAGATCCTGTAAAATGCTGAAAACTTTCTTTCCCTTGATTTGGTTTGTGTTCACAATGCAGGCCACACAGCTCTGAGAGAGAAATGCCAGGCACCTCTGACTCACAGTGTGCTTCCAGAGAGACACAAAGCAGTAGGGCAGCCAGCAACTCTGCGCCATTCTGGAGGTTCCAATTACAAATGCATCTGAATGCCACTAATTAGGGGAAGAACAAGGTCCCTGGCTTTGCAGAAGTTTTAACACTGTAAGCCCTAATTAGAGAAGGAACATTTTTTGTTTTGGTGAATCTCAATTGCTTTTACCCATAAAGAAATCCTGAGCAGTCCCCCATTATCTACATTCCTTTGACTAGGAGAGGGGCTGTTTTCTCTTAAAGGGCATATTACATATACCCCCTGAATACTGGGGTGGGGTAGTGGAGAGGTGGGAGGATCTGGAAACAAAGTAGAGATACATGGAGCTATTAATGAATGTGGTGGTTTCACTCCTCAAGTTTTATTTTTGAACATTATGGGGTGTGTAGCTCGTAACAGTCTCATATAACTATGTTAGTATGTTGGCTGTGGTCTGGTTCAGTACATGCTCTGTAATTTTCCCAGGACAATTGGAAATCTGGTGGTTCAGATGCTCCAGACCAGCAACCAAAGCAAAGGAAGACGTGATGTTCTTGCCTAAAAGAGCAAAGGTGCCCCAGTATCTCTTATTCTGCATGAAGACCAGACACATTTAAAATATTTCTTGGGTGCTTTGAGATACTAAGTATAAGTATGAATTAGTAGTAACAATAAATTTTATTGCCGTTATCACATAGCTTGCAAAAATTATTTCAAATATATTGTCTCACCAGAGCTGCAATTCATTCCTGTGATTGCATGAGGCAGATACTACCACTTCTGCTTATGAGATTAGCCCAGAAGGAATTTGCCTCTAGTGGAACAAAGACTCTAGCCCAAGTCTCATAAAAGCAATACAAAATATTTTTGTCTCATCTGATTTTGGTCTAAGATTTGTTTTTCAATGGTTGTAACATCTTGGCTTCTTTTTAATCTTAAAATCTGGTATGGAAAATAATTATAATAAAAAGTCAAATAATTTTAAATATACAAACCTTTAAACCATTCTATTTATGACTTTTGATTGTAATATTTACAGGCTTTTTATAATAAAAATTCTATCAACATATCACAGTTAAAAACATTTTTAACACATTATTTAGACCAAGCCAAGTTCAACTTTTTATTAGTATGAAATAAACAGACCATTACTGTTATGGTTATTTCTGTACAAATAGCCAAATTAGGGCAACTGTTTGATCATAAAATTAATTGTTTGGGCTCAGGTATATCATAACAGAAAAGAGCCAATTAACATTATAATTGTTCTTTGATGCACACAAGTGCATCGACAATGAGTGTTAAGTTTAAATATGTTTTAATTATGATAGTTTAGGGAAGTTCATAAGAGGCAAAAGGGAATTTTGCTGAGCACCTTAGGGTATTCCCTATGGAGGGAATCTAATATATCAAGGAGTCCCAACTGTATCCATATTTAACTAGTGGAATCTCTTTACTAGAGTGGTCATTTTTCTTTAATGTATAGATATGATAGGGGATGTACAAATAAACCAGGACCAATCAAATAAGAATAAGTAAAGGCTATTTATTCAAAACTTGCTATAGGTAATACACCATCGCTAGCATTTTGCAGAGACTTAAAACCAGGAATGGGAATGGGGGAGCTTTGTAGTGGAAAGGAGAAGGCTTTTTTGGTGGCCTGATTGGAGTCTTTGGCATGGGGAAGTCGTGGGTGGGCTAAGGAAAAGCAGTGATCCTACGTGATCTGTTAGGGGATGTATGTTAGACTTTCTCTGGTTGGTTCTAAATTGGAAGTAGGAACAAAAATTAGGAAAACTATTAGTTAGTAATCACATCCCCATCATTTGGGGCTTATTATTATAGGGATTGTTGTTGAGCTTACAATATTGTTACTAGAGATAATGGTCTAATATCCTATAAGTCTGATTTATAGATAGATGACAGGAAGGCTTCCTAGGGGGGTTGCTGAAGATTGTGTGTCAGAATTCTGTTTTTAAATATGGTCTGGCCATTGTCCATTTGTTTAGTCAGTCTCTCATAAACTTAAAACCACTTTTATACTCTTGATCAATAAGCCCTTTGTCATGAAAAATAAAATTTAAATTAAAAAAATTTAAATTAAAAAAAGAATTTAAATTTAAAAAAGAAAAAAATGTAGCCAGATGCAATGAAGAAATCAACATGTAATTGACCAAATAGTATATATAAGCAATGGTTAAGCCTCCCTTCAGGAATACAGAGATTTGAATATGAATCCCATCTCTTTTACTTGCTACAAATAAATAAAACTGCACTGTGAAAACAAAACAAAACCACCACAACAAAACACTTTGCAAAATTTACTTCTTTCAGTAACTAAATGCCTATGATTCTCAATTCGGCATTGTTTTGTAAGGGCTATCCTGTCCACTCCAGGCTCATGGGCAATGGCAAATGTCAGCTGCATATTTCCACTTCAATATCTCAATTATAACATATTCAAAATAGAGCTTCTAAGACTCCTACACAACCCAGGTCCTTTGCATTTTATCTCAATCAAAGACATCTTCATTAATACTGGAGTCATTCTTGAATTTTCTTTTTCTTATACTCTATCTGGGATCTATGAGCAAATGCTGTGAGATTTACCTTCAAAACATCAGTATTTGAACACTATTCACACCACATCCCCCTTACCACCACATGGTGCAAACCCCATAACCTGTGCCTGGACCATATCAATGCTTCTGGGGGTTCCAGTTCAAGAGGGCAATGTAAGAAGATCCTGAACTCACCCCCTCCCATGAATACACCAAATCTACAGCTATACATGGAACAAGTTTCTCTGAAAAACTAAAAACTACCAAAGCAACAGCTTCACATTCGGCAAGTGAGAGCAAACATTAAAGCCTATAGAAAAGGCCGAGACATGATCTTGCCAGAAATCTTGCCCCCAGCGTGGCAATAAGAGTACTCAAAACTCAGGGGTCTATGAGGAGTGAGGGGCTCATATTCCAGATAAGACACCCCAGCTTTCAAGATTGGCAATAAGATTTGAGCCTCTAGAACATCTGGCTTTGAAGACAAAAGGGATTTATGCCCAAAAGACCCATGGAGCTGTTGCAAACTGAGGAACAACTCTTAAAGGGCCCATGCACAGACTCACCAGTCCCAGGGCCAAATGCAAAAGTAACCATTTGAAAAATGCCCAAATTTTAAAGCATTGGTCTGAGAGGCAGGAACCACTGAGGTACCTTCTACGGATGGAGGTTGGTGGGTACCATCTTCCTGCTCTTTCACTTTATCGTTAAATCCAGCAGGCACCATCTTGTTTCTTCCTTTTCCCCATTTCCCGTAGGTGTTACCTTTATGCTCCAGATGGTGGGCACCATCTTCACACTTTCTCTCTATTTTGCTAAAGCCAGTAGACATCATCATTTTTTAAACTCTTATTTTGCCTTTTTTCCTTTCATCCCCCTGTTTTCTTTTCTTTTTCTTTTACTTTTTTCTTTTATTTTACCTTCTTTATTATTTCTTTTTTTTTTTTTTTGAATGCTCACTCAAGGATATGTTTACTGATTTCAGAGAGAGAGGAAGGGAGAGACAGACAGACAGAGAAACATAGATCAGTTGCCTCCCATAGTGCCCAGCCAGGGATTGAACCCACAGCCTAGGTATGTGCCCTGACTGGGGATCAAACCCACAACCTTTTGGTGTACAGGGATGGCTCCAACCAACTGAACCATCTGGCCAAAGCTACTTCCTCTTGTTAGTATCATCTTTTCATACAAACTCTGCCTCGATCAAGCTGGTGGGCACCATCTTTGTGCTTTCCCTCTGACACACTCCAGAACACCAGTATCTTCCAGAGGGATGTGGCTATACACACCGGGCACCCCAGATTTTACATCTGGAGACAAGTTTTAACAGTTTCTAACCAGGAAATTCACTTGATCACCTGGCTCTGAAAGCCAAGGGGTGTACATTCCTGGGTCCCATGGGACTGGAACAATAAATTAGACAATTCTTGGCAGATTACCACCTGGGCACTACACAGACAGCAGACTGAAACGCTCCCAACCTTTCTGTGAAAAAAGCCTACTCGCTTGTCCTGGAGCTATGGTCTCAAGGGGCTAACTTCAGGTTTGGCATACATGTGTATACTACTAAGGTATTCTCAAGGAACATAGGTGCTCTTCCTCTACCTCATTTCTGCTCACAAATATCTCCCTAAAGGAGTTTGTATACTCACCTGAATACCCAATTTTAGTGACTGCTGCCCAGGGGACACCTCCAGACCACCTGTCTCTGGAGACCAGAAAGGCCTATGCTTTCAGTACCACAGTCCAGCTTCCAATCAGCTGAATCTATGTGTTGACTGAAATCCTCTAATTTGGGACACTGACTGGTCTTGCACATCCTCTAATGCTGGAAGCTATTAAAATGAAATAGACTGCTTGGAGAATCACAAAGGTTTAAAAACAACCAAGAGCTAGGGCAGGGTTCAATGATCAGTTACATCTCTTACACAAAGTAAACCCTTCAGGACTGAGACAAGTGGCTATTTCATCTAATGCAGGGGTGTCAAACTCATTTTCACCAGGGATCACATCAGCCTCGTGGTTGCCTTCAAAGGACCAAATGTAATTTTAGGACTGTATAAATGTAACTACTCCTTAACTAGGGGCAAGGAGTTCTACATTTGGCCCTTTGAAGGCAACCATGAAGCTGATGTGGCCTCCAGTAAAAATGAGTTTGACAACTCTGATCTAATGTATAGAAACCAAAGAAAGTCCATTAAAATGAAGAAAATAATATATTCCTTAAAAAAGGACAAAACCTCAGAAAAAAGCATTAAGAAATAAAGATAAGTAATTTTTATGATAAAGAGTTCAAAATAATTGTCACAAACATACTCGTCAAACTCAGGAGAAGACTAAATGAACACAGTGGGAACTTTAGCAAAGAGATAGAAAATATAATGGAGTTCCAAATAGAAGTCACAAAACTGAAGAATAAAATAATGATACTGAAAAAATATATTAGAGAGGTTCAATGACAAACTAGGTAAAGTAGAACAAAGAAACAATTGAACTTGAGGACAGGGTACAGAAACTTGACCTACCAGAGCAGTAAAAAGAAAGAAGAAATTTTAAAACAGTGAAGATAGCTCAAGAGATTTAAGGGAAAATTTCAAAGAGGTTAACATTAATATTACAGGATTCCTAGAAGGAGAGGACAGAGAGAAAGGGTCAGGACACATTTAAATCATGGCTGAAAATTTTCCTAGCCTGAGGAAAGCAACAGACTTCCAAATTCACAAAGCTTAAAGAATTCCAACTTCCAGTCAAGATAGCAGCATAGGTAAATGGTATTCACATCCTCCCACAACCACATCAAAATTACAACTAAACTACAGAAAAATCATCATTCAGAACTCCTGAAATCTGACTAAATGGAAGTCTTACCACTAGGGTATTAAAGAAGAAGCCACACTGAGACTGATAGGAAGTATGGAAGACACAGCATGGGATAGTCGCACACCCGTGTTTGGGAGATAAAAATCAGGAAAGATATACAGCTTCAGAAGTCTCCCCTAAAGAGCAAGTCTCACAGCCCCACACCAGGCCTCTCATCCCAGGATTCCAGTGTGAGGAAGAAAGTCCCCATAACTTCTAGCTATAAAAACCAGTCGGGATTGAGGCTGAGGGAGACAGAGACTTCAGTATTCCCAGCAGTTCCTCTTAAAGGGTCCGTACGTGGACTTACTCTGACTCACATCCTCTGAGCTCCAGCACTGGGGCAGCAGCCTGAAAAGCACCAAAGACATACCTGGAAGAACTGAATTGTTCAGCATCAGGGCAAGGGCTGGTGGGGGGCAACTTTCTACCAAACAGAGTGCTGGCAGGGGCCATTGTTCCTATGTTGAACCCTCCACGCACAGAGCCAGCAAAAGGTTATCATATCTGAGACCCCACTTATCTGATCACACTTTTTGCCCCACCCTGGTAATTCCATGAATCTCTGCCCTGACAAAATTTCAAGACCACCCAAGCTATTTCCAGAGGCTGTTCTATCCAAACATCTCTTGGATCATGCTTTAGATTTTCCTAAAATCTCTCAAACAAGCAGTATATGGCATCAGCCTGAGGCTTACCTTGTATTAAGTGGCCCCAGGCACAGCACTAGCAGCAGCCAGACTTGGTTACAGCTTGGCCTCACCCAGGCACCTCCAAGCCCAGCACAGGTAGCAGCCATCTGTAGATTCCTTTAAAGCTCATGCTAGGTGGCCTCAGGCAGAACACAGGTGGCAGCTGACCTTGGCTTGTATCACCCAGGAGGCCCAGAGACAAAGCACCTGGTAGAAAACTTCAGACCACATTGAAGCACCACCACCCAACCATCCCTACAGATAACACACTCAAGGAGAGGACCCAGCAGGCACCAGAGCCTCACTGAAGTAAGTCCTGCTCTGTGGGGTGGGCCACTGCTCGGCTGATCCTCCATAGAAAAAGCATTCTATGTATTTTACTTACTTATAATGTTTATTTTCTATTCCCTCAACTACTATGTTAGATTGACTGCTGGATTTCCTGAATCTAGAATAATGATTATAGCACTATACAATGTAAAAAGCATTTTCACTTGTCTTTTAAGGTAGATATTACCTCCATTTGGTAAATAAGGAAATTGATTTTGGCAACTTGCCTTAATCACATTGCTAGAAAGTGGCAGGATCTAGGTCTACTGAGGCCCATGCTCAAAGCTCTTTCTACCAAATCTTAACACATTTCTGAAGACCAGGCTTATTTTCATGGTTAATGTCATGGTCACATAATTTTTTTATCCAGTCTATTGAAGCAATGGTCTTTTTACTGGTTCTCTGCTTCCAGCCTCTCCTCTATTCCATAGTTTCCTGATCAAAACTCTTTACTGGAATTCCCACTCCTGTTCTGCCTGGCATTAAAAGCCCATGAAAGCTCAGATATAATTTATCTTTCCACCCTCATTTTAAACTACACACACAGATGGCTCTCCAGCTAGACCCGTCTTTTGCAATTCCATAGCCAAGCTGGACATTTCTACGCCTCCTCCCCTTTCTTTAGTCCCTCTGTCTAGTGTCACCTTCCTTTATCCTCCATCCATCCACCAAAGCCTTTCCTGAAAGCTTCCTAAAAATCCCTCATCAGAATTGACATTTGGGTTTATTACAGCACATCACACCTTAATAGGGTGGGTCATTCTGTTTGTCTTCCAGTGGGTGTCTGTCCATGAGCAGAGAGGTCATCTCTCCCTCCTCCCTCTCTCACCTGTCACACCACATTGAACAGAAAATGTGCACAGTAACTATACATTTAAAGTAAATAATGTTCCATGATAAAAAAAAAAAAAAGGTATATTCACTAGTTTTGTCATCAGCAGACATGAAGAGCATGGGAAGAACAGAGAAAGTGAATTTGAGAGACCTATAATCAGCCCAGAATTCTCCTCTGAACACATGTTCTATGTATTTCCTCTTTCATTTAAAGCAAGAACAATTTATATCCACATCAGTCTACCTGTTTTTGGACTGTGAAGATGGCAGGTTTAAGGTGATATCAGATTCTCAAGGCAAAGCTAATTATTCCCAAGAGGGGGTTGTTTTACTCCTGAGGCTTGTCATTCACTGCTCCTTCTCTCCTCCCTGAGATAGCAGAGGGCAGTGCCCAGCACAGAGCCTGCCCAAAAGGAAGTGTTCAACATACAGCAAGTCCCTTCCCTTTTCCTACTTCCCACATTTTCCTGTGAGATTATTTTTTCCTTACTTCTAAGGTAAAATACAACATAATTTAGCCAGATGTGTATTAAAGAAAAAACACTGACCTTATTTTCCACACATATAAAAACTAAGGTCATACTTGCTATTTATGAGCAATAATAACCTTATATCTATGCAAGATAGATATGTATATATATCTACACTTTGATACTTTAGTGATGCATTTCTATGCCAACCAAGTTCAAATTCTGACAAACTATGAGATATTTTTCTTTCAAGGTGACCTTTGCTTTAACTTTTTCATAACAAGCCATGAGAAACTAATTACTCACAAATTATGAACAGAACATTCAAATTTATATCCAATGTTATCACTCACATACATGTTAGACTATGCTAGTTTGATTAAGAACTAGCATTTTAGATCCAGAGATAGAACTATATAGAAGTTATTTTTGCTCTGAATGTAAGGTTTTGTATTAAAACACAAATTTATAAAGTGTAATTAAGTATAACAAGATTTTATACTACCTCTTGTCTTATTCTTAGATGGGTTAAGGGTTGTAAATCCTCAACATTCCACAATTCTAAAGGGGCAAGAACTGACGTCAGGGAAATAAAGTGATTGTTCTGAATGTCTGTGGGCCTCCAAACAATCTCAACTTCCGTCAATGTATTGGGCGACAGAGACCAACAGCACCATCACTGGCCTAAATGGCTTTGCTGTGTTAGCTCTGGCCACAGGGGCCTTCTCTATATCAAGGGCCAAATATCTGACTCCTCTCTAGAGTTCGGGTTGGGTTATCTAGATCCAAACCTTTATGAATGCATAACTAAAACCAATCGCATTTTGATTTTCTTTTTTTTTTAAAAAGATTTTATATATTTATTTTTAGAGACAGGGGAAGGGAGGGAGAAAGAGAGGGAGGGAAACATCAATGTGTGGTTGCCTCTTGCATGCTCCCTACTTGAGGACCTGGCCTTATGTCCATGAGCACAGAGATCCTCTCTCCCTCCTCCCTCTCTCACCTGTCACACCACATTGAACAGAAAATGTGCACAGTAAATATACATTTAAAATAATTAATGTTCGATGATAAAAAACCCAGGCATGTGCCCTGACTGGGAATTGAACTGATAACTCTTTGGTTTGCAGGCCCATGCTCAATCCACTGAACTACACCAACCAAGGCGCATTTTGATTTTCAAAGATTTCAAATATAGGTGCATAAATTCAAACTATATGTCATAATTAATTTACATCAGCCACCTTTATATTCAAGGCCTTAAAGCTTGAAATAATTTTAGGGGCATTCTGGCAATGAAAGAACAAGTGTTATTACCAGAGACAACACATTCTGAGAACCCAGGACTTGTCTTTGGACTCCCATCAACACTGAGGTTTCTGAGCAGTCAGAACACAATGGGGTAAGACTTCATGAAGTCCATGGTCTGCACTCTTCTGCTTGCCTCATAGTTTAGTGGAACAACTGTATAAGAAAAGTAGAAAGTGTAGGGGACCAGAATATGTTACCTGAAAGTATGATACTTTGACATAAGGACTACTTTGAGCTAAAGACAATTAAGAAGTAGCAGACAGGAAGAGCTCCCTACCTTCCCTTTTTCTTCCAAAAACAAGGCATATACTTCCCTTTGTGAAGGTTTTCCCCATCCCCTCTTCCACATGCCAGGAGGAGGTGAGCAACCCCTAATCTCTGGAAAGAAAAATTTAGAAGCAATGTGAATCTACACAAACATTACTACAATAATCCTTATCTTCAATTGACTAAACTGCCTTTGGATTATAAGGACTGATGACTCCAACAGACCAAATAACCTATTCAGTGCTGAGATCCAACATACATGCCTCAGTAGGGCAAAGAGTAGAAGGCTCATTTGGAAGAAAAAAATCTTTTTCCTTAATAAGTAAAATGACTTGCAGGGAGTTTTCATCCTCTTCTTCATAATGTTTACATGAGTAAGACTTAATTTTTTAAAATATGTTATTGTTTATGCTATTACAGTAGTACCGATTTTTCCCCCTTCACTGCCCTTTACCCAACATCCCTGCACTCATTCAGGCAATCCCCACAACATTGTCCAAGTCCATGGGTCATGCATATATGTTCTTTGGCTAATCCCTTCACTTTCTTTCAACCAGTACTCCCCTCTCCTCCTTATAGCTGTCAGTATGTTCCATGTTTCTATGTCTCTGATTCTATTTTGCTCATTAGTTTGTTTATTAGATTCCACATGTAGGTGAGATCATATGGTATTTGCCTTTCACTGACTGGCTTATTTCACTTGGTATTAATAGCCTCTGGTCCATCCATGCTGTCTCAAAGGATAAGAGTTCCTTCTTTTTCACTGCTGCATAGTATTCCATTGTATAAATGTACCACTGCTTTTTTTATCCACTAACCTTTTGGTGGGCACTTAACCTGTTTCCATATCTTGACTATTATAAATAACACAGCTATTAACATAAGGGTGATTATATTCTTCTGACTTGGTGTTTTGGGAGTTTTGAATATATTCCCGGAAGTGGAATCACTGAGTCAAAAGGCAGTTCTATTTTAATTTGTTGAGGAAACTCTAAACTGTTTTCCACAGTGGCTAAACAATCTGCATTACTACCAACAGTGCACTAGGGTTCCCTTTTTTCCACATTCTTGCTAGCAATTGTTTGTTGATTTTTTAATGATAGCCATTTTGGCAGGTGTGAAATATCTCACTATGGTTTTAATTCGCATCTCTCTGATGGCTAGTGATATTGAGCACTTACTTTTTCATATGTCCTCCTTGGAGAAATGTCTATTCAGGTCCTTTGCTGGTGTTTTAATTGGGCTGTTTGTTTTCCTGGTGTTGAGTTGTATAAGTTTTTTATATACTTTGGATATTAAACCTTTACCCAATGTATCATTGGCAAATATGTTCTCCCATACAGCAAGTTTCCTTGTCATTTTGTTGATAGTTTCTTTAGCTGTGCAGAAACTTTTTAATTTGATATAGTCCTATTTGTTTACTTTTATTTCCCCTGTTTTCCTTGTTTTAGGAGATATATTGGCAAAAATATTGTTATATATATATATGAAATTTTACTGTTATGTTTTCCTCTAGGATTTTATGGTATTATGATTTAATTAGTCTTTTATCCATTTTGAGTTTATTCTGGTATATGGTGTAAATTGGTTGTCTAGTTTTGTTTTTGTTTTTGCATGTATCAGTCCAGTTTTCCCAATACCATTTATTGAAGAGACTGTCTTTGCTCCCTTGTATTCTCTTGCCTCCTTTGTCAAATATTAATTGACAATAAGGTGAGAGTTTACTTCTGGGCTTTCTGTTCTGTTCAATTGATCTATATGCCTGTTCTTATGCCAGTAACAGGCTTTTTTGATTACAGTGGCCTTATAGTTTAGCTTGATATCAGGTATTGTGATCCCTCAAGCTTTGTTCTTCTTTCTCAAGATTGCTACTCAAGGTCTTTTTTGGTTCCATATAAATTTTTAAAATATCTTTTGTAGTTCTGTGAAATAAGCCAATGGTATTTTAATAGGAATTACATTGAATCTATAGATTGCTTTGGGTAGTATGGACATTTTAATGATGTTAATTCTTCTAATCCATGAGCATAGTACATGTGGTACCTAGGAATAAATATAACCAAGGAGGTAATAGATCTGTAGTCAGAAAATGATAAGACATTGAATAAAGAATTTATTTTTAATATCATTCTGACACAAATCGAGAATGGGTTAATCTATACACCATCTCAGTCAACCTCAGTTACTTCCACTTAAATTGTTTTTAATTTACCTTGTTTCTGAAAGGCAAAATAGAGCTCTTAAAATGTTAATATGAGTGATCGGAAATTTTTTCTAAATTTAAAGTACACTTTAAGTATGTGTTCTATGAAAGAATCAGATTACCCCAGGAAATCATTTAAGTAGGAAAATAAACATAGTACATAAATATTTCAAATGCTAAGTCCTAACATATTGAACAAACAGAGGAGGTAGGAGAATAATTTTTTATTGATTACTACTCACTGGATTTTCTACTTTGAGAAATTGACAGTATGAAACTCAGATGAGGAAAAGGGATAAGGCAACATACCATTCTATGGCTACTGCAATCTCCTAATGAAAAGTGAGAGTGGCTTTAATCACGACAGTGACAGTGTAGGGGGTGAGAAAATGGCAGCAGTTTCTAGGTGCATTTTGAAGTTAGAAGTAATAAAGATAATAGGTTTTGCTGACAAATTGAATGTAAAATAAAAGTGAAAAGTAGAAATAAAAAATTTTCTTTTCTTTTTTTTTTTTAGCTGAGCAGCTGGAGAGATGGAGCCACTCCTGAAAAAGGAGCAGGGTTGAAGGAAATCACATTAGAGTTGAGGTGGTAGTAGATATCCAAAGTCTGAAATGTCACGTAAGAGATTGTATATGTAAATCTAGAATTGTACATGGAGTCAAGGCAGAATTATACATTTGGAAATTATAAGCATTTACATGTATATGGCATTTAAAACCAGGAGAATAACTTAAGCTACTTAAGAGTAAATGTAGCCTGAGAAAAGACGAAGTGTGAGAACAGAGCTTTGGGGCTCTTCACTGTTTTCAAATTGTAGGAATAGGGAGAAATTAGCAAAGAACTCAAAAAGTTATTGGTCACTGAAAAAGAAAAACACCCCCCAAAAGTGGTCTCCTTGAGCCAAGTGAAGTGTTTAAAAAAGAATTATCAACTGTATCAAGTAACCAAGTGAGAAAGTAATGATCAAGGCCAAGTAAAGTGAAAATGGAGAATTTGTCATTGGGTTTATCCACATTAAGTCATTATTGAATTTAGCAAAAGTTATTTTCCATGAGACTTAAGAATAAAAGCCTGAAAAAAAAAATAGAAAATTCCTAGTTCTGGCAAAGACCCCATTCCTACCAGTCCCTTCCTCTTACAGTTAAATAAGCCTTAGACATAATAGAAAGCACAGGAGGACTCTGAAAGGCAGAAAGGAGAACAGCCTAGGGACATTGGAACTTGAGGGACAACATGGCAGAAGATCCCCTGGTTTCCTTTAATTTCACATATACCCCAGACAGAGTCCTCCAGAGACTTCTATCCAGAACTGCCAACAGCACAGTTAAGAAGAGCTCTGAGAAAGTCTTGTTCCCCTGATCAAAACACTGGGATAGTTTACCAACATAAAACTTTTCTGGGAGCACCCACCCTCCTTTAGCCAAACACCAACAAAAAGCTGCACTCCATTTTTACTCCTCCACAGCAGTGAGCAAGGAGCCAGCCTCCCACCCTACCCTGCCGCTCATGGATGCAAATGTTGCTGTTCTGATCCCTTGTGTGGTGGTGTCTGTGCGGCCAAGATGGTAGTTAACCTCTCATGCTCTGCCTGGCAGAAAAAGGCAAGACCCTGAACTCCCTGCCAGCATGTCATCAGTGAGGCTGAATGTGGCATTCATTCAGCCTCACTGATGAGATACTGTGGTTCCACAAATTAAGATGGTATTAATCAGAATACAGCAGCAAGCTAAGCTTCCATCCCCAACCTTCAGCAAGGAGACTCTGGTATGAGGTAGGGCTGGTCACCACTCAGTTACATCTTTTCACCCCGTGTCAGCAGAGCCCAGCTGGAAGCTGAGCCTCCTGTCCAGCAGCAGCGAGACTGAACGAGGTCATACAAAGCAGGGATAACTGGTACTGGGCTTCCCCCACTCTCTAGTCATAAAAGTAGAGCACAGTGGGCAGCTGAACCTCCATCCCATCAAGCATCATGAAACTGAACAAAGTGGTACAAAATGGGGCTATTTAGTACAGGCACACCTCGTTTTACTGCACTTTACAGATAGTCACATTTTTTACAAATTGAAGCCTTGTAGCAACCCTGAGTCAAGCAACCTTTTTGGCACCATTTTTCTAACAGCAATTGCTTACTTCATGTCTTTGTGTCACATTTTGGTAATTTTTACAATTTAAACTCTATTATTATTATTATTACATTTGTTATGGTGATCTGTGATCAGTGATCTTTGTTGTTACTATTGTAATTGTTTTGGGAAGCCACCAACCATGCCCATGTCAGATGTGAACTTAATCAAAAAATGCTGTGTGTGTGCTGACTACTCCACTGACCTTTCTCCCTCTCCTCAGTTCTCCCTCTTCCTTAAGACACAAAAATATTGAAAACGTGTGAGGAAGGCACGTCAAAAACAGATACACCAAAAGCTAGGCCTCTTGTATCAAACAGCCAAGTTGTGAATGAAAAGGAAAAGATGTTGAAATAAATTAAAAGTGCTACTCCAGGGAACACACAAATGATGAGAAAGAAAAACAGCTTTATTGCTGATATGGAGAAAATTTTATCAGTCGCGATAGAAGGCCAGACCAGCCTCAACATTCCCTCAAGTGAAAACTTAATCCAAAGCAAAGACCTAACTGTTTTTAATTTTATGAACCCTGAGAGAGGTGAGAAACCTTCAGAAAAAAAGTATGAAGTTAGCAGAAGTTGGTTCATGAAGTTCAAGGAAAGAAAAAGCAGTCTCCATAATATAACTGTTTATACACACTATTCAGAAAAAAAGCGAGATTTATTTTAAATATTACTATCCATTAACAATGCACTTAGTAACCCAAAAGCTCTGATAGAGATGTACAATGAGATTAATGTTATTTTCATGCCTGCTAACACAAAATCCGTTCTGCAGCCCATGTATCAAGGAGTGATTTTGACTTTCAAGTTTCATTAAGAAATACATTTTGTAAGGCTACAACTGCAATAGTTAGTGATTCCTCTCATGAATTTGGGCAAAATAAATTAAAAATGTAAATTTAGAAATAATTCACCATCCTAAATGACATTAAGAACATTCATGATTCACAGGAAAAAGTTAAAATATCAACATTAACAGGAATTTGGAAGAAGTTGTCTCCATCCCTCACAATGACTTTGAGGGGTCGATACTTCAGTGGAGGAAGCGACTGAAGTTGTGGGGGAAATAACAAGAGAACTAGAATTAGAAGTGGATCCTGAATATGGGATTTCTGCAATCTCATGATAAAATGTTAATGGATGAGGAGGTGCTTCTTATGAATGAGCAAAGAGGTAGTTTCTTAGATGAAATCTACTCCTGGTGAATATACTGTGAATATTATTAAAATGACAACAAAAAATTTAGTTTACTATATAAACTTAGTTGATAAACCAGTGGCAGGGTTTGAGAGGGTTGACTCCAATTTCAGCTTTGGGCAAAATGCTATCAAATAGCCTCACACAATACAAAGAAATAACGCATGAAAGAAAGACGGCTTACTTTAAGAAATTGTTACAGTCACCCCAGCCTTCAGCAACCACAACCCTGATTAGTCAGTAGCCATTGACATCAAGGCAAGACCCTCCACCAGCAAAAAGATTATGACTCACTGAAGGCTCACATGATAGATAGCATTTTTTTTAGCAATAATGTATTTTTAATGAAGGAATGCACATTTGTTTTTACACATAATGCTGTTGCATATGTAATAGTCTACAGTATGTTGTAAACATAACTTTTGTATGCACTGGGAAATTATAAAATTTTGTGTGATTCACTCTATTGTGTGGTGCTCTGGTTCAGCTCTCCCCTTCCTTCTCTCTGATGGCAGGAGGGCAGAGGGAGTGCACTTACAATCCCCCTCAGAGGCTATGATGTGGTGCAGGTGGGTGTTACACTTTTAGCCAGGCTAAGGGAGAAGTTGAAATTTTACTACAACTATCTGCAACAAGGCAGTGTGAATCAGTATTCCATTTTTGCCAGGATAGAGTCAGCAAGGCCCAGAATGTAGCTAAATATACACATCCACTGAGCCCTTATGCTACACATCAACTGGAGGAATGTCTGTTTAAAAAGAAAAAAAGATTAACTAGGATCCAGAGTCTAATATATAATATCCAAAATGCCCAATATAAAGTCAGTTATCATGACAATAACCAGGAAATTTATGACTTACATGATAAATACAATCAACAAAAAACATCAAAATTAAACAGATATTAAAAATTATTTAATGAATATATGAAAGTGACAATCATAAAAATGTATCAATAAGAAATTAGAAATTTTCTTAAAACAAATAAAAAAATAAAACCCCACCAAAAAAAGTAGAAGTAATAAAAGAAAAACCAAGTGATAATGACAGACCTGAAAAATACAATCACAAAGATTAATAAAACACTCACTGGATAGGCTGAATAGTAGAATGGAGATGGCAAAGGATACAACCAGTGAATTTGGATAACAGGACTTACGCAATATGAACAATAGAGAAAAATTATGCAATCTGAACAACGGAGTGAAATACATTTTGAAAATGAATGGTTTTTCAGGGATTTGGGAATCACAAAAGAGTATTGTATTCTTTTGATCAGCATCCCAGAAGGAAAAGAGAGGGAATGGTAATAAAAAACTATTTTAAAATAATGGCTAAAGCTCTCCAAATTCAGCAAAAGACATAACCAATAGATTCAAGAAACTGAGGGTACTACAAATAGAAAAAGATCAAATATATCTACATCAAGACATACCATAATTAAATTCTTAAAATTAAAGACACAGATAAAATTTTGAAATCAGCCAGAGAGAAATGATACATTACAAATAGAACAAAACCAATTTTAAAAACACAATATTTCTTATCTGAAACTATGTACCATAAATATGACGTATTTTTGAGTACTGAAAGAAGTATCAACCACAAATTCTATATCCAGTGATAGTATCTTTGGGAATGAAAAGGAAACAAATGCAATTTCAGATGAAGAAAAACTAACAGAATTTGTTTTAATAAGCCTACCTTTAAAGAATTGCTAAAGGAAGTTTACTGATCAAAATGAAAATCGTAACAGCAGTCTTGGAACTCCAGTGGGGAGAAAGAATATCAGAACGAGTCAAAAATATAGGAAAATATAATAGATTGTCTATCTTGTAAGTTTATTCATCTTTGATGGTTGAATCAGGATTGATGACATCATCTGATATGGTGCATATGTAGAGGAAACATTAAAGACAATTATACTTAAATATGGGAAGAGTGAATGAAAATCAATGAATGTAAGTTTCTATACATCACTCAAAGTAGTAAAACATTAATACCAGTAGAATGTCATAAGTTACATGTACAGATTTAATACCTATAGGCCAGCATCCACTAAGAAAAATCTACTCAAAAACTATAAATGAATCAATATAGAATCTTGAAAAATATCCAACTAGTCTGCAAGAAAGTAAGGAAGAGAAACAGAAGAATTAAAAATGGAAAACTAATAAAAGTGTAAACTTTAGCCCTAATAGATTGAAAACTACCTTAAATGTAAAAAACAAAAACAAAAATAAAAAAACCCTAACCTAACACTCTGCAGTCTTCAAGAAGTGCTTCAAGTATACGTGGGTAGGTTGAAAGTAAAAGTAAAGAAAAATATATACCACATAAACATTAACTTACAAAAAAGCAAGAATGACTACATTAATATCAGATAAAGTGGACTTCAGTTGAAAAACAATTACTAGAGGCAAAGAAGGACATTATTTAATGTTAAACAGATCAATCCACCAACTGACCAAAAAGACATAGGTCAAAATGCACACACACCAAACATCAAACAACATAGTCTCAAAATATCTGGAACTAAAACTGATAGAGATGAAAGGAGAAATACAAAATTCTAAAATTATGTTGATGATTTCAACTCTCGACTTTCATCAGTTGATAGAATTACTAGACAGATCAGGTAGGATATGAAAGCAATACCAAAATCAAAAAAGCGCATCTAATTGACATATTTCTAGCTGCCATATTTAGAACATATTACCCAAGAACACACTTTTTCAGGTGTTTATGGAATATTCACCAAAGCCAACCATATACTGAGCCACAAAATAAATCCCAACAAATTTAAAAGGATAGAACTCATAGAAATTATGTGCTCCTATTGTAACAGAATTAAACCAGAAATCAATAAAAGCCAGAATTAGGTAAATATAATACTTGGAAATCAATCAACATACTTCAAAATAATGCTTAGGTCAAAGAAAAAGTCCTCAAATGAAATAATAAACATATACAATTACATAAAAATGACAATACAACACATCAAAATATACAAGTAACAACTAATTAAGTGCCAAGAGGAAAATTAGTAGCACTAAACATTTACATTAAAGAAGAGAAAAGGCCACAGATCAATAGTAAAAGTTCCAAGCTAAGAAACTAGAAAAAGAAGAGCAAAATAAACCTAAAGCAAACCAAAGAAAGAATAAAGATAATAAAAATTAAAGACATTGAAAGATGGAGGCATAGGTGGACACACTCTGCCTCTTTGCTCAACCAAAAGAAGGACAACAACAATTTAAAAAAAAAAAAAACAACCAGAACTGACAGAAAATCGAACTGTATGGAAGTCCAACACCAAGGAGATAAAGAAGAAACACTCATACATGCCAGCAGGAGGGGCAGAGATGGGCAGCCGGGGCAGAGAAAACTTCCAGCAAGGCAGCAGCTGGCAGACAGGGCAACAGACCGCCCAACCCAGGGCTCCAGCGTGGGGAAATAAAGCCTCAAACCACTGACTGAAAACACCTGTGGGGGTTGAGGTGGCAGCAGGAGAAACTCCCAGCCTCACAGGAGAGTTCGTTGGAGAGACCCAAGGGGCCTAGAACATACACAAACCCATCCACTTGGAAATCAGCACCAGAAGGGCCCAATTTGATTGTGGGTAGCAGAGGGAGTGACTGAAAACCAGCAGAGAGTGGAGCAAGCACCATTGCTGCCTATTGGACCCCTCTCCCACATACAGCATCACAGTGCAGCTACTAGCGTTACCCCACCTTGGGGAATGCCTAAGGCTCTGCCCCTTTACTTAACAGGCACACCAAGACAAAAAAAAATGGCCCGAATGAAAGAACAGATCAAAGCTCCAAAAAAAATACAACTAAGCAACGAAGAGATAGCCAACCTATCAGATGCACAGTTCAAAACACTGGTAATCAGGAAGCTCACAAAATTGGTTGAATTTGGTCACAAATTAGATGAAAAAATGAAGGCTATGTTAAGAGAAACAAAGGAAAATGTACAGGGAACCAATAGTGATGGGAAGGAAACTGGGACTCAAATCAACGGTGTGGACCAGAAGGAAGAAGGAAACATCCAACCAGAAAAGAATGAAGAAACAAGAATTCAAAAACATGAGGAGAGGCTGAGGAACCTCCAGGACATCTTTAAACATTCCAACATCCAAATTATAGGGGTACCAGAAGGAGAAAAGGAAGAACAAGAAATTGAGAACTTACTTGAACAAATAATAAAGGAGAATTTTCCCAATCTGGCAAAGGAAATAGACTTCCAGGAAGTCCAGGAAGCTCAGAGAGCCCCAAAGAAGCTGGGCCCACAGAGGAACACACCAAGGCACATCATCATTACATTACCCAAGATTAAACAGAAGGAGAGAATCTTGGAAGCAGCAAGAGGAAAGGACACAATTACCTACAAAGGAGTTCCCATAAGACTGTCAGCTGATTTCTCCAAAGAGACCTTATAGACAAGAAGGGGATGGAAAGAAGTATTCCAAGTCATGAGAGGCAAGGACCTACATCCAAGATTGCTCTATCCAGCAAAGCTATCATTCAGAATGGAAGGGCAGATAAAGCGCTTCTCAGAGAAGGTCAAGTTAAAGAAGTTCATCATCACCAACCCCTTATTATATCAAATGTTAAAGGGACTTACCTAAGAAAAAGAAGATAAAAAATAGGAACAGTAAAAATGACAGCAAACTCACAGTTATTAACAACCACACCTAAAACAAAAACAAAAGCAAACTAAGCAAACAACTAGAACAGGAACAGAACCACAGAAATGCAGATCACATGGAGGGTTGTCAACAGGGGAGTGGGAGGGGGAGAGGGGGGGAAAGGTACAGAGAATAAGTAGCATAGGTGGTAGGTAGAAAACAGACAGGGGGAGGGTAAAAATAGTGTAGGAAATGTAGAAGCCAAAGAACTTATAAGTATGACCCATGGACATGAACTATGGGGGGGGGGGGGGATATGGGAGGGAGGGGGTGGGCAGGATGGAGTGGAGTGAAGGGGGGGAAATGGGACAACTGTAATAGCATAATCAATAAATATATTTAAAAAAGAACACCACTTTTACATAATCTTTCAGAAAATTAAACAGAGGGAAACACTTTACAACTAATTTCATGAGACTATTATTATTACCCTGTTACCAAAACTGGGCAAAGACAAAAATAAATAGAGACCAATATCCTTTATGAACTTACATGCAAAAATTATGAACAAAAATATTGGCAAGTAAATCTAGCAATGCACAAAATGAATTATACATTATGACCAATTGGGATTTTTTTTCCAAGTATGCAAGACTCGTTCAACATTCAAAAATCAATCAATGTTAAATATCATATTAACAAGCTAAAGAAGAAATACCATGTGATCACATCAACAAATGCAGAAAAGGCACATGGCAAAATCTAATAAACATCCATGATAAACAGTCTTAGGAAAGTAGTATAAAAGTGGACTTCCTCATCTAAATAAATAATAATAACAGCTACACCTAATATCATAATGGTAAGGGACATATGGAACCAAGAGAAGATGTTTTACAAAGGTTAAAAGACATTCAACACTTCTGTATGCCAGTGTAAATAATATGGCACAGTGAGGAAAAATATGCTGATTGGAGAATAATACTGAAGCAAAATCTTTTAGCTGATAAGAAGGATGGTATCGTGTAGACAAGCGAAGGGGTTGACCTCAGTTGGGAGAGTAAACAGTTACCCCATCCTAATCACAGTAATAGCCAAGAATGAGAGTACAAATGTCAATATGGTAGCTATGGTGGAGGGGGACACTCTTTAATTCCATTTTCTCAATAAATTAAATTCTACAGGCATCAGTTGAGAACAACAATGAGAAAGATGTTAGTGGTTTATGAAGAGAAAGAAAAGTAATTATTTAGCAGAGTGGAGGAGTGATCAGTCCTGGGGAATACAGGAGGATTGCTGGGCAGCAGCACTAAAATTCCACTTGGGGATAGTGATTATAAATTTAAAATATTACCAATTACCTTATTTTTTGTTGCAATTGTAAATGAGATTGTTGTCTTAGTTTCTCTTCCTGATAGTTCATTATTGGTGTGTAAAAGTGCTACTGATTTCTGCATATTAATTTTGTATCCTGCTACTTTGCTGAATTCATTTACCAGTTTTATCGGTTCTAGCAGTTTTTTAGTGAAGACTTCAGGGTTTTCTATATACAGTATCATGTCATCTGCAAATAATGAGAGTTTTACTACTTCCTTTCCAATTTGAATGTCTTTTACTTCTTCTTCTTGTCTGATTATAGTGGATAGGACTTCCATTACTATGTTGAAAAAGAGTGGTGAAAGTGGACATCCCTGTCTTGTTCCTCTTCTTAAGGAAAAAGCTTTCAGTTTTTGCCTGTTAAATGTGATGTAAATTTAACCAAGGAGGTAAATGACCTGTAATTAGAAAATTATAAGACACTGAAGAAAAAAATTGAGGAAGATACCAATAAGTGGAAGCATATAATATGTTCATGGATAGGAATAATTAACATTATTAAAGTGTCCATGCAACCCAAACCAATCTACAGATTTTTCTAAAGATTTTATTTGTTTATTTATTTTTAGAGAGATGGGAAGGAAGGGAAAAAGAAAGGAAGAGAAACATCGATGTGAGAGAGAAACATTGATTGGTCAGCTGGCTCTCATACACACACTGACCAGGGACTGAACCCAAACCCCAGGCATGTGCTCTCACCAGGAATTGCACTGGTGACCTTTTGCTTTGCAGGATGATGCCAAACCAACTAAGTCACACTGGGCCAATTTATAGATTCAGTGCAATTCCTATCAAGATACCAATGGCATCTCTCACAGAATTAGAACAAATATTCCAAAAATTTATATGAAACCACAGAAGACGCCAAATAACCTCAGCAATCTTGAGGAAAAACAAATTAGAGGTATCATGCTACCTGATATTAAACTATATTACAAGGTCATAGTAAAATAAACAGCATGGTAAATAAAACAGCAAAGCACTGGCATAAAAACAGGTATATAAATCAATGGAACACAATATAGAACTCAGAAATAAACCATGCCTTTTTGGCCAGTTAATATTTGACAAAGGAGGCAAGAACATACAATGTGGTAAAGATAGTCTATTCAATAAATGGTGTTGGGAAAATTGAAAAGATACCTGCAAAAAAAAAAAAGGAAGAAAGAAAAAAAAGGAAGGAAGGAAGGAGTTAATTCACCTCCTTACACCATGCATCACAATAAACTCAAAATGGATTAAAGACTTACATCTAAGTCTCAAAACCATCAAAATTCTAAAAGAAATCATAGGCAGGAAAATCTCAGACATTTCACATAGCAACATTTTTTCAGATATATCTCCTCAAGCAAGAGAAACAAAAGGAAAAATAAACAAATGGGACTACATCAAACTAAAAAGTTTTTGCACAACAAATGAGACCATCAACAAAGTGAAAAGACAGCCTACTGAATGGAGAACATATTCATCAGTGATACATTTGATAAGAGGGTAACATCCAAATGTAAAGAATTTATAAAACTCAATACCAAGAAAACAAACAATTCAATTTAAAAATTGGCAAAGAACCTAAATAGACAAGAGGACATACAGATGGTCAATAGACATATGAAAAGATGATCAATATCACTAATGATCAGAGCAATGCAAATTAAAACCACAATAAAATATCATCTCACATCTGTCAGAATAGCTATTAACAAAAAATCAATAAACAACAAACATTGGTGAGGATGTGGATAAAAGGGAACCCTCATGCACTGTTGGTAGGAATGCAGATTGGTGCAACCACTGTGGAAAGCAGTATGAAGTTTCCTCAAAACATTAAAACTGAAAACACTTTATGACCCAGCAATTCCACTTCTAGCAATTTATCTGAAGAAAACTGAAATACTAATTCAAAAGAATATATGCTCTCCTATGTTCATTATAGCATTATTTACAATAGCCAAGATTTGGAAGCAGCTCAAGGGCCCATCGGTAGATGAGGGGATAAAAAAGCTATGGTAGTGCTCGCTTCAGCAGCACATATACTAAAATTGGAACAATACAGAGAAGATTAGCATGGCCCCTGCGCAAGGATGGCACGCAAATTCGTGAAGCGTTCCATATTTTTGGGGTGGAGGGATGGGGAGAAAATGCAGACAACTGTAATTGAATAACAATAAAAATTAAAAAAAAAATTGAAATGTACCAGAACTGTAAAATACACATAAGGTTTTGAAGATTCCACATGGAAAAAAGTAAAATATCTCATTAAAATATTTATATTGATTTCAAAAAAAAAGCTATGGTACATTTACACGATGGAATATGACTTGACTATGAAAAAGAAGGAAATCTTATCTTTTGTGACAGCGTGAATATACCTGGAGAGTATGATGCTAAGTAAAATTAGCCAGTCATAGAAAGAAGAATACCATATGATATCACTTATATGTGGAATCTAATGAAAAAATAAACTAAGAAACATGAGAACAAACTGACAGCTGTTTGGGGGGTGGGGGTTGGATGAAAAAGATAAAGGGATTAAACAAAAAAAACTGGACAGGGACAACACTATGCTAGAGGGAAGGAGTTGGGGGAGGTAGAACAAAGTAAAGGGAGAATAAATAGTGATTGAAAGAGACTCAACTTTGGATGGGGAACACATAATATAATGTACAGATGCTGTATTATACACTTGTACACTTGAAACATGTATAATTTTCTTAACCAATTTCACCATAATAAACCCAATAAAATTTTTTAAAAGAATATGGTGAAATAAGAATTTGAGCCAGAGAAAAAATTTAAAATTATAAATAAATAAAATATGGCTAGGTAACATATTTCCTTAGCCTCAATCACTTGGAAGATGCATACATATATTAATAACTGGGTGTCTTCTAAAATGGGATTTTTCTAAATTAATTCAAAGGAGGAAAAGGAGCCAAAGTTGTTGAGAATGTATGTTAAGTAATCATTATAATGAGGCAACGTGGCATCTAAAGTGTATACAGAGAAAACTTAAGACATGCAGAATTAGGGCAAAGTGAAAGGTGGATTACAAGACCAGTTGAAGATGAAGGAATGTTGAGAGTTCACACATTTGAGGGGGTGATTTCGATAGATAGGAGGTATTGGCCAAAGAGAGGCATTTTATAAAATTTACTTTATGTACAGGAAACAGTTATTTCTAATGAAAGCTCTGTAAACCTGGGAATAAATAGTAGAGATCACTGGGGACCAGGACATTGGAGAAGAGGAGGACAAGGGAATGAATAAGCCAATATATTGTAAGAATCATCGATATGAATTTTAGAAGACCTAGAATTAGGACACTTCCAGTTAGAAGGTCATCAGGTCTGGGTGTTTAATGCACAGCATTGGGATTTAGTTAACAATACTGTATTATATACTTGAAATTGCTCAGGGAGCAGATCTTAAATGTTCTCACCACAAAAGGAAAGGATAATTATGTGACATGATGGAGGTGTTAGCTAAAGCTATTTGGTGGTAATCATATTGGAATATATGTGTATCTAATCAACACCTTGAACTTAATGTTACATGTCAATTATATCTCAATAAAACTATAAAAAAGACAGGAATGTTGAAAAGAGTGACAATTTGGGCATTAACATCTTCCTGTAAAGTGGGGAGTCAGACAGGGTCTGGAGATGACTGAAGACGACTGGTCTAGGATGACTAACGAGTATGAGAGAGTAAATGTCATAAGCTGCGAAGCTGGGGCTTTTTAGGAAGGGTGGAGGAATGGTAGTCTGGATGGAGCAACAAGGTGCAATGAGGACACCTACTATACTTCCAGGCCTATTTTACAATGGTTAATGAATTTAAAAATAGGCAACAAGTGAGAAAGCTACAAGGAAACAGCATTGTCAGGTAAGGTCTAGATTTTGGTTAGAGCAAAAAGAAAGCAGTCCACAGAAGGTTCATAAGGAAGTGACTCATGGATGCACCATGAGCTCCAGAGGCTTCAGGAGAAGGGTTTCAAGAGTTGAGGAGGAATAGGAAAGATAGGAGTTACAGTCAAGTCTGGAGAGGTGATCTGGGAGTCTGGGGATTCTTTTGGTGATGACTGACATAAATAGAAACAAAGTGCCTTGTACTGTTATGTATGATGTTCCCCTGACAGGTTGAAGTGCTGGAGTTGTGAGTATTAGGAAGAAGGAAGGAGGGAGAAGGGTGTTACCATGATCAGACATCTCTCTGGGGCTCTTAACTCCTGCCTACTGCAGTGTGGTGATTGGAATCATAGGATTTTGGGGACCCTTTCTCAACTGCTAATGTCAACATTGAGGCTGGAGGAGTGATATATTCCCGTA
The DNA here is from genome assembly GCF_022682495.2 of Desmodus rotundus. NCBI lineage: Eukaryota > Metazoa > Chordata > Mammalia > Chiroptera > Phyllostomidae > Desmodus > Desmodus rotundus. Next base: position 51,365,588 of record NC_071394.1, on the reverse strand, counting down.
CATCTCAATGAAACAATTCCAGATTTGGTGATGAACAATTAGATACCTCCAAATTGTTAGAGTTCCAACCAAAGGTCTGTTTTCTAGGTTTCACCTGCCTCCTCAGTGTGTTAGAGAATACATGTGGCAAAGAAAAGGTCATCATGGCATTCAACACACTTTGACTGTAGTTGCAAAAGTTTACATGTTAGGGATACGGGAAGACAGACATTGCCATGGTATGGAGGAGGGAATAAAAGAGAGTAAGGTAAAAGAAAATGAGGTGGGGTGCTGGAAAAAGATTAAGTCTTCTAACCCTTATACTTCAGCCTTAGAACAATGGGAATCTGCTGAAAGGTTTTTGGCAGGGAAAAGGTATGATCAGATTCACTTTTCAAAATGATGACTTAACTTTGGAATATGACATCTATTGCCTTAGGCCTTCAAACTGAAATTGTGTAGCTTCTATTATGTTTACCAACTACAACTAAATGACTTAAGGAAAATTTTATATAATCTTCCTAAGCTCTAAACTAGAGAGTCATAATAATGTAATGGTGTAAATAGTACAGTCTACTTATAAGGTGTTAGAGAATAAAATGGGTAATTCATGTCAAGGATCTCCCATGTACTTGACACTTAGAAGTACCCAATAAATGTTAGTTCTTTCAGAATACACTCTTCTAGTATGTATTCATTAGAATTAGAATTTTGTCACATATTAGTGTGGGAAAACATCCATAGTATTTTCTAAGAAAAAAATAGAAAATGCAGACTCCCAGAACACTGCCCTTTGACCATAAACATAGTAATCTGCACTTTATTCTTTAGGATTGATTTCTGCCTCTTGAAATAAAAATGCTACTTCAGATGAGTGGCAACTTCTCAGAAAAATTTATCATTATAAATATAAAAGACCTTTTTGCTCTTCATTCTAATAAACATAAAAGAGAAAGTAAAGTTGACTAGAACTCATCATTCTGCTTCTGTGTAAGTTTTTGAAGGCAGTCAATGGCACTGAATAAAAAAATGCTTTTCGATCTCTCCAGCTTTCTTTGATTTAAAATTAAATTTTTAACAGTAAAGGCACACGTGACAAAAATTGGATAAGACTTCATCAAAATTTAAAACTTTCCTGCATTGAAGGACATTATCAAGAGAGTTAAACAACAGCATATAGAATGGAGAAAATATTTGCAAATTATATGTATGATAAGAATATAGGATTCAGAATATATAAAGAACTCTTACAATCTAACAACAAAAAGACAAACAACCCAACTTAAGAATGGGCACACATTTAGATCTATGGAGCATTCTACTTTTTTATCACTGTCTTTCAATAAATAAGAAGTATAGGACACTAGTTAGACTTCCAGGAAAGAAGGAGGTATAGGTAAATGTGCTTTACCTCCTCACACAACTACAGAAAAAAATAAATTTAGGTTACAAAACAAATAACACCTAGAACCATCGGAAAATTGAGCTGTATGGAAGTCTGACAACCAGGGATACAAAGAAGCCACATTCATCAAGATAGGTAGGAGGGGTGGGGATACTGAGAGAGGTGGAGAGCTATGGAAGTGGCACAGAGAGGTGGCAGAAAGTGTGGTCCCACATTCATGTGTGGATAAACATTGGGAGGGATACCTCAGGAGCAAGGGATCCCATCCCAAAACAGACCACCCAGCAGCCCAGGGTTTCAGCACCACGAAGATAAATCCCTATAACTTCTGGCTATAAGAATCAGTAGGGGTTGGGGCAGCCGAATAAACTGCCAGATTATCAGAAGACTCATCTTAAAGGGCCTGCACAGATTTAGGATTTAACACAGACTCATCCCCTCTGGGATTCAGCACCAGCACAGCAGTTGAAAGGACTCAAGTGGCATACAGGGAGAATGTGAGGAGACAGGAAACAGGGTAAGTGGTAGGAGACAGCTTACTCCCAGGAGAACCTCCAGAAGCCAGGCAAGCTTTGTCTCCTCTCCAAGCCCTCCCTGCACACAGAGGCACAAAGCGGTGAAATGGGTTTCTCCTCCTGGCGATCACCTAAGAATCTGCTCCCCACAGTTTACAGGTCTGCTCTTCTACAATAGGCCATGCTACTAAGACATGGAGTCAAAGCACCTCTACCTAATACACAGAAGCAAACACAGGGAGGCTGCTAAATTGAGGAGACAAAGAAATATTGCCCAATTAAAAGAACAGAACAGAACTCCAGAAAAAAAACTAAATGAAATGGAGATAACCAACCTATCGGATATAGAGTTCAAAACACTGGTTGTCAAGATACTCAAAGAACTCACAGAGTATGGCAGCAACATAAAAAAGACCCAGGCAGAAATCAAGGTTACATTAAGTGAAATAAAGAAAATCTACAGGGAACCAACAGTGGAGAGGATGAAGCTGAGATTCAAATCAATGATTTGGAACATAAGGAAGAAATAAGCATTCAATCAGAACACAAGAAGAAAAAAACAATTCAAAACAATGAGGATAAAATAAGAAGTCTCTGGGACATCTCCAAACATATCAACATCCAAATCATAGGAATGCCAGAAGGAGAGGAGAAAGACTAAGAATTTGAAAACTTATTTGTAAAAATAATGAAAGAAAATGTCCCTAATTTGGTGAAGAGAATAGAGACGTAATTCCAGGTAAGACAGCTGATTTCTCAAAAGAAACTTTGCAGGTTAGAAGAGACTGACAAGAAGTATTCAAAGTATGCAGCTTCCTATTTAATTGTCATAACCAGGCAGAATTTTTTTTAAAAAATTGAAAAATTCAAATGTTTAAGTGGTTATTAGAAAAAAGAAGTATTCAAGGTGATGAAAAGCAAGGACTTACAATCTAGATTACTCTATCCAGCAAAACTATCATTTAGAAATGAAGGGCAGATAAAGTACTTCACAGACAAGGTAAAGCTAAAGGAGTTCATCACTACCAAGACATTATTATATGAAATGTTAAAGGGACTTATTTAAGAAAAAGAAGATAAAAAAATATAAACATTAAAATGACAACAAATTCACAATTATCAACAACTGAATCTAAAATAACAAACCAAACAAACAACCAGAATATGAACAGAATCATAGATATGGAGATTACTTGGAGGGTTATCAGCTGGGAGGGGGCAGGGGGAAAATGAGGGAAAGGAAGCAGGGATTAGGAAGCATAAATTGGTAGGTACAAAATAGACAGGGGGATGTTAAAAATAGTATAGGAAATGTGAAGCCAAAGAACTTATATGCATGACCCATGGACATGAACTAAGGCGGGGATTGTTGGAGGGAATGGGGGTACTGGGCAGAGGGGGAAAAGGGGGAAAAATTGGGACAACTATAATAGTATAATCAACAAAATATACTTTAAAAAAGAATAAAAGGCATTAGTTAATCCCTGGCCAGAATGGCTCAGTGAGTTGAGCAGCAGCCTAAGAACTGAAGGGTAGCAGGTTCGATATGGGTAAGGGCACGTGCCTGGGTCCCCAGAGGGGGCTGTTGAGAGGCAGTCGATCCATGTGATGTTTCGCTCCCTCCCTTCCCCTTTCTCTAAAACATGAATAAAATCTTTAAAATATAATAAATAAATAAATGTATAAACTCCATCAAATGAGAAAACAGAGAAGTGTGAGAAAAAAAGAGAGCAAAGTGATAGGGGTAGAGAAAATGAGTCAGAAGAACTCAGGGGACAGCATGTAATAATACCTGGTGATTCCCTGGCCTGAAATAAAGTCTGAAAATGAGTCTGCCCTTTCAACATCTCACTGAAAGATCTTATTTCCTTAAGACTCGAGCAATCTGAGAGGTAACATTTTAGTAAAACTAAAGACGAAAGCAGATATTTGTCTATTCAGGTAACAGAAGGACTTGAATCTGTTAGGTTATACTGGGTTTATATAATTGCCCTAGAGGTTTGCAGTTTATGTTCCAAATTATTCATGTTTTTTTTACCTGGAACTGACAAAAACTGCTATTGAGGAGAAGAAAAGGGAAAGAATACAAAGGCGAGACCCCAAAGGTGGCTGGCACGCCATGTGAAACCACAGCCTTCGGCCATATGTGGCCGAGGGAAATGACAGGCTCCCATGCAGGAAACCTAATTTTTTATATCAAATTCTTGTTTATAAGTCGAAAACAACATCCAATGTTATGACACCTAGTCATTTATTTATGAATTTTGTTTCTTTTTTCATTTTCTTTAACTGTTTAATTAGTATAAAGTCCTCCAAGATGTCAATGCTAAACTTTCATCTCTAAGACAGATGATTGAGGTTTACTGTAAACCAACAGGCTGATAAAAAATACCTAGCTTAATGTTATAAAATGGCTTCTTTCTGACTTAGTGAAACATTGTTTTAGCAGCTACTAAGATAAAACATTGTTACAGATTCATTTCCTAGTGCATTCCAGTAACACTGGCATGCTTACGTCAATGACAGGACATTGGCTTGGATTACACATGTCCACCATCACCATTAGACCATGAGTTCTTTTCCTATGTTTCTATAACCCCAGTAGTCAGCATAGTGCACAGAGGCAGAAAAGAAATGTTCATTAATGACTATGAACTCCATACCTGGTTCATGAGTGCAGAGACTTTGCATATCAGCTTACTGCTGTACCTCCAATATGTGGCTCAGACCTAGCATGTAGCAAGACCTTAGATATGTGTTTGTTGAGTGAATGAGTAGGTTAATTAAGAGATGCATACATTCATCCATTTTTACTTCTCTGAGCTCTTTGCCAGTATTAAATTATTCAAATCAAAGTTTTTTTAAGGATGACTGTTAGATATTTTGTCCATACATTGTCAAGCAACTACATGTTGGATATAACTAGATATTTGATATTATGAATCTCAATGACTAAATAGTAGAATTCTCTAGATATTTTGATGTAGTCAGGTACAATCATTTTCTTTGTGAGTACTATTTATTAACTCACTTTTATATAAAACTAAAAAATAGGATTTCTAGTCTAGTTTCTTTCTAGATAAGAGTTATTCTGTGCTGGATAAATCAGCATGCTGATTACACATGATTTCTCTGCTGTTCTTTCTGGGCTGAAATATCCCCTCACTCTGGAAAATGACCTGAAATTTCTGCTCAGGATTTGCCTCTCAAAATATGTGTCATGAAAGGGCGACTGTGGCCTGGTTTCCTGCCTTTAAAGTAATTTTCCTTTGGTCACAAGTGTTCGTACGCTGCACTACACCACTACGAAAGCATTGTCCTCTCACCCTTGGGAAACAACAGTAGTAAGTGGGGAATAAGTAGAGTCTTTGAAGCTATTTAAAACATGCTTTTTACACTCAACTATATTTTTAAAAACTTGTTTATGAGGTATTTTAGCAAGTATATTGTAATAACTGGCAGGTCAATATAAATACAATAAAGTAATGGTAAATATTCAAACTTTTAACATTGAGTGGACTCATTTAGAAATTTAAAGTATCTTTAGAATCATAGAAAGTATGTTATTTTTAAATTGTTTAAACATTGAACATACACTGTTTTAACCAGTCTCAATTTCTTAAATATTTAATGTATAAACTTTTGTGTATGAGTTTGTATACATGTACATATATAATCAAAAATATGATTTTTTTCAAATACCTATATAAACCATTTCATATTACAGGTGTTTCTGACATGTTTGCTTCTATTTGAAGAGATTGGTGCAAACTATCACTTGTATTTTTAGAATCAAATGTTTGGCTGTTACTATGGCAAATGCAAATCCTATGGCCAAGTCACAGAGCTGGAAAAAGTAACTGAGAATTAGATATGATATATATAGTTTATGAAGAAATTATTATTATTAATGCCAGCTGAATCTTTTTGTCTTATGCCAGAAACCTGTTACCTGGCCTCCAGAATGTTCTGATGAATAAAGTAAATAATGCTAACATACAGGGGTGGAAAAAATTAGGTTTGCAGTTGTCCATATGAAAAAAGACATACAGGTTATGATTATTACAATAGCTTTACTAATTCAGCATTTCACATACTCACAATTTTAAACCTATTTTGCCCATCCTTGTATACAGATAATCAAAATTATTTTCTGTGTGAAAATGCTAAGATATTTTGGTTCTAGAAAAAAAATCCCACATTTATCTTGCCAAGAAATTATTTGTCCATCAGGAATATTTCATGAAAATCTAAAACTCAGGTCTCTTTCTCTTTTATATTCAATTACTGTGGTATTCTTCAACAAAAGCTGCTGTTGATTTTTTTTTATTAGGAGTATAGTGAAGACAACTGTAAGTGAACAAGTAATTTATTTAAAAAGCTGCTGATTCTCGGCTTGCTTTATGGAGCCTTTCCAAATTGTTTTCTTTGAAAAGAAAATTTTCTTTGCCAACATTAAACCAAATCTAGATTTTACTTTGGTTACTATCTTATATATTTAAAAGGAGGATTTTAAATTAAGGCCAAAAGCAAAGGTATCTACAGACGTTGTTTCCAAATATACTGTTTCCAGCATCAGTACTGTGAGTTAAATCGAGCAAAAGCAGCAGTGGTTAAGAACACATAAATGTGATACTGCTGTCTTATAGGACAAAGAAGCTATAACAAGCCTTGTGAGTTTGTTACTCTTATTGCTGTTGTTGTTCTCCCAAAGATCCTGTTATGAGAATTAAACTAAAATCTCTTATACTATCAGGGTTCATCAAATGTCAACAAATAAATATGTCATATCTCTACACTTAACTTCCAATTATTAAATATAAGTCGTCAAAGAAAATCAACTGGGTATATAGATGTGACACAGTACCATCCTATGTACTGTACAACCCTGCTCAGATTCATAGGGAAATCTCTCTACTCTTTAACAGAGTTGAGATTCACAGCTAAAATATTGTTAAACTGCACTATGTTAGAAAATAATTTTCAAAAATGTAAAATTATTACTCTCATGCAGATATAAAATGAATTTTTGTGAAAGATTTTTTAACTTAGTAATCGATGAAGGAGTTAGTAAGATTTTAAGCCTGAGGGAAACAACAACCCCATCCCCAAGAAAGAATCTCTCCCAGCTCAGTGGTGCTTAAGCCTGACTGCTGAGTGCAGAGTGACTAGATTAATAACTGAAGGAGACAGCCACAGATGTAGATCCCTGGCAAAAGGAGAGCAGAGTGGACTAGAGATGCTTGACAAGAGACTGGGGACTGAGCCTTGGGGGAGAGAACTGAGAGAGCAAATGCCAGGATCCCAGTGCTGAGTCATCACCCTACTGCAGCAGCCATCATGCTCAGGCAGACCACTCCCCTCCAAGCAACAGCAGCCTGAGGGGAAACAACAGCCCCAACCCCAGGAATAATTCTGCCCTACCCTATGGGTCTTAAGCCTGACTGCTGAGTGCAAAGTGACTAATTAACAACTGAAGGACGCAACTATAGATAGCAGATCTCTGGCAGTCTAAGAGCAGGCTGCCTAAGGTCAGACAGGGTCAACATCTGACATCCTCAGAGGCTGATCCAGAAAGAAAAAACAGTGGTAAATACTAGAGGCTACCAAGATGAAATCCACTGTGGTTTTCTCTATGATTAGCAATATTTTCTTTCCCGCATAACTTTTTAACATTCATTTCTTGTCCAGCAAGTTTGTGCATATTGTCATTAGAATTTATACTATAGTTTATTTCTCTCCTTTATTGAAATAGACTTAATCTCTTTACATCCTTATTAATACTGGTTCCTTTGCTGTTGATACTGAGATTGCTGGGGGGAGATACATTGCAGATGTGGGTTTGTGGGTTCCCTGGGGCTTGTGGTTTTCTTCTGGCAGCACCTGCACACAGCATACAAGATGTGGTGGGTGGAGTGACCCTCAATCAACCAGCTGAAGGGAAGGACCCAACAAAGAACAACCCAAAACAATCAAAATCCAAATACATCCAGAGAGCCAACATAAACAGCATCCCAAGAGCAACAAGATCAGGAGATCAAGGATACTGCACCATGGAATCTCATAGGTCTCCTACCATAGAAGTTCACACCACAAACTCAGGGCGTCAAAACAGATCAATTTAAGTAGCAGAGGATACTTAAGTAGAAGACTCTCACAAACAATGGGAAGACAAAGAAACAAACCCCAAACAAAAGGAAAGGAGGAAGCCTCAGAAAAAATGCTCAATGAAATAGAGTCAAGTCAACTATCAGATATTGAGTTCAAAGCACTGGTTATAAGGAAGCTCAAAGCTCACTGAGAATTACCAAACATCACAGGGAAACTATGATGAACTCACTGCAAATTATATCAAAATGAAAAAGGACATAGAAACTATCAACAAGAGTCAAGAGGAAATGAAGAATACAATTTCTGAATTAAAGAACAAAGTAGAAGGAATCAAAATCAGGTTAGATGAAGCAGAGGATCGAATCAGCGAGCTGGAGGAAGAGGTAGGAAAAAACTCCCAGAAAGAGCGACAAAAGGAAAAGAGACTCAGAAAGAATGCAGAGGCGTTAAGGCAACTGCAGGACAATACGAATCATAATATCCGTATAATAAGGATACCAGAAAGAGAAGAAAAAGAGTAAGAGACAGAAAACCTGATTGAAAAAGTAATGATGGAAAACTTCCCTAATTTGATGAGAGAAAAAGTCACACAAATCCAGGAAGCACAGAGAGTCCCAATGAGGAGGAACCCAAAGAGGCCCACTTCAAGACACATCATAAATAGGCAAAACTCCAAGACAAAGAGAGACTCTTAAAGGCAGCAAGGGAGAAACAGGAAGTGACATACAAGAGAGCCCCGATAAATTTAGCAGCTGACTTCTCAATAGAAACGACCCAAGACAGAAGGGAATGGCAAGAAATATTCCAAGTAATGAAAAACAAAGGCTTGCAACCAAGTCTACTTTATCCATCAAGGCTCTCAATTAAAATGGAAGGCCAAATAAGGAGCTTCCCAGACAAAAGAAGGCTAAAAGGAGACACCTCCACCAAACCAGTTCTGCAAGATATGCTAAAAGGACTGTTTTAAGAAGAGAAAGAAAAACAGTGAGAAAGAAAGGAATACAGGTACAAAGGGGAAGAAATGAATAAGTACCTAACAATAATAACCTTAAATGTAAATGGATTAAATGCTCCAATCAAAAGACATAGGATAGCTGAATGCATATGAAATCATGACCCAAACATATGCCACCTACAAGAGACCCACCTCAGAACAAAAGACCTACACAGACTGAAAGTTAAGGGTTGGAAAAAAAATTTCCAAGCAAAGAGAAAGGAAAAAAATCTGGGGTAGCAACGCTCATATCAGACAAAATAGACTTCAAAACAAGGACCATGAAAAGAGACCTAGAAGGGCATTTCGTAACATACAAGAGAAGAATCCATCAAGAAAACATAAACAGTATAAACATACATGCTCCCAACATAGGAGCACCCTTAAGCAGTAATTAAAAAAAACTCCCAACACACAAAAGCCCTGGACAGGACAGTTTCACAGGAGAATTTTACGAAGCATTTAAGGAAGGGCTAACCCCTATCCTTCATAGACCATTCCAAAAAATCCAAGAAGACAGAAGACTCCCAAAGTCCTTTTATGAAGCCAGCATCATCCTAATCCCAAAACCAGATAAAGACACAACAAAGAAAAAACTACAGGCCAATATTGCCGATGAACTCAGACGCTAAAATCCTCAACAAAATATTGGCAAACTGCATCTAGCAATACATTGAAAAGATCATCCACTATAATCAAGTGGGATTCATCCCAGGGATGCAAGGATGGTACAATATTTGGAAATCAATAAATGTAATACATAATATAAACAAAGGGAAAGACAAAAATCACATGATCATATCAATAGATATGGAAAAAGCATTTGATAAGGTACAGCACCCATTTATGATAAAAACACTCAGCAAAGTGGGAATAGAGGGAGCATTCCTCAACATAATATAGGCTATATACAGGAAATCTACAGCCAAAATCATACTCAATGAGAAAAAACGTAAAGCTTTCCCACTAAGATCAGGAACAAGACAAGAATGTCTGCTTTCACCATCTCTATTCAACATAGTATTGGAAGTCCTAGCCACAACAGTCAAACAAGAAAAAGAAATAAATGGCATCCAAATTGGAAAGGAGGAAGCAAAACTGTCACTGATTTCAGACGACATGATAGTGTACATAGAAAACCAAATAGACTCCACCAAAAAACTACTCAACCTAATAAGTGAATTTGACAAAACAGTGGGACACAAAGTCAATATTCAGAAATCAAAGGCATTTTTGTATACCAACAATGATATGTCAGAAACAGAAATCAGGAAAAAAATACCATTTGATATAGCAACAAGAAAAATAAAGTACCTAGGAACCAACCTAACCAAGGAGGTAAAAGACCTGCACTCAGAAAACTACACAACACTGAAGAAAGCAATTAAGGAAGACACAAACAAATGGAAGCTTGTACCATGCTCATGGATTGGAAGAACATCATCAAAATGTCCATACTACCCAAAGCAATTTATAGATTCAATGCAATCCCTATTAATGTACCAATGACATATTTCACAGATATACAACAAACATTTCAAAAATTTGTATGGAACCATAAATGACCCCAAATAGCTGCAGCAATTTTGAGAAAGAAGGTCAAAGTAAGAGAGATCCCAATACCTGATATCAAACTGTATTACAAGGCCACTGTAATCAAAACAGCCTGGTACTGGCACAAGAACAGACATATAGACCAATGGAACAGAATAGATATCCCAGAAATAAACCCAAGTCTCTATGGACAATTAATATTCAATAAAGGAGTACAAGCATAAAATGGAGTAAAAATGACCTCTTCAACAAATGGTGTTGGGAGATCTGGACAGCTACATGCAAAAGAATGAGACTCGATCACCAACTTACACCATACACAAAAATAAATTCAAGGTGGATAAAAGTCTTAAATATAAGTCGTGGCCTTAATATGGTCTAGGACCATAAAAGTCCTAGAGGAAAAGATAGGAAGGAAAATCTCAGATATTCCACATAGCAATATTTTCATTGATATGTCCCCTAAAGCAAGGGACATTAAGGAAAGTATAAACAAATAGGATATCATCAAAATAAACAGCTTCTGCATGGCTAAAGAATACAGCATTAAAATGAAAAGGGAACCAACTATATGGGAAAACATATTTGTCAATGATACCTCAGACAATAGTTTGATCTCCAAAATATATCAAGAACTCACCCGACTCCACTCCAGGAAGACAAACAACTCAATTAACAAATGGGCAAAGGACATGAACAGACACTTCTCCAAGGAGGACATTCAGAGGGCCCAGAGACATATGAAAAGATGCTCAGCATCACTAGCCATCAGAGAGATGCAAATTAAAACCACAATGAGATACCACTTCACACCAGTCAAAATGGCCATCATAAACAAATCAACAAACAACAAGTGTTGGAGAGGTTGTGGAGAAAAGGGAACCCTAGTACACTGTTGGTGGGTATGAAGACCGGTGTAGTCACTGTGGTAAACAGTATGGAATTTCCTCAGAAAACTAAAAATGGAACTGCCTCTTGACCCAGAAATTCCACTGCTTGGATTACACCCTAAGAATAGTGAAATACCAATTCAAAAGAACCTATGCACCCCAATGTTCATAGCAGCACAATTTACAATAGCCAAGTATTGGAAGCAACCTAAGTGCCCATCAGCAAATGAGTGGATCCAAAAACTATGTTACATTTACACAATGGAATACTATGCAGCAGAGAGAAAGGAGCTTATACCCTTTGCAACAGCATGGATGGATCTAGAGAGCATTATGCTAAGTGAAATAAGCCAGGTGGTGAGGGACAAATACTATATGATCTCACCTATAAGTGGAATCTAATCAACAAAACAATCAAGCAAGCAAAACATAACGAGAGACCTTGAAATTAAGAACAAACTGACAGTAACCAGAGGGGAGGTGGGAGGAGGCAATGGGAGTAAAGGAAGAAGGGTTTTCAGGAACATGTATAAAGGACACATTGACAAGACCAAAAGTGGGTATGATCAAGGGTGGGAAGTGGGGATGGCTGGGGTAGTTGGGGAGTGGTGGGGAAGAAATGGAGACAACTGTACTTGAACAACAGTAAAAACATGTGAAAAGAAATAATAATCAGCAACCATGTTGTGAACAGATGTGCTTTGTTGTTTCATTTGTAGAGCACAGGCAGAGTAGATTTACCATAATCTTAAAGGCTTTAAGGTGTTCAGAATGGTAAGTGAGCACTGGATTCCACTTGAAGTCACCACTTGCATTATTAGCTTTTAATGAGCGAGTCAGCCTGTCCTTTGAAGCTTTGAAGCCAGGCATTTTCACGTCTCTATAAAATTCCTAGATGGCATCTATTTTCACTGTAAGTCTGTCTTGTCTACATTAAAAATATGTTGTTTAGTGTGTTCTCCTACATTAATTATCTTAGGTAGATTTTCTGGATAATTTGCAGCTGTACGTCACCACTTGCTGTTTTGCCGTGCACTTTATGGTACGGGGATAGCTTCTTTCCTTAAACGTCCTTAAACAGCTTCGGCTAGCTTCATACTTTTTTGTTGCATCTTTCTCACCACTCTCAGCCTACATGGAATTAAATAGAGTTAGGTCCTTGCTCTTACTATTTGTATGTTCATTTGTGTAGCACTTTTAATTTCCTTCAAGACTTTACCTTTGTGTTCACAACTTGGCTGTTTGGCACAAAGGGCCTGGATTTCGGCTTATCTCAGTGTTTGACATGCCTCCCTCACTAAGTCTAAACTCATTTCTAGTTTTGAATTTAAAGTGAGAGATGTGTGTCACTTCCTTTCACCTGACCACTCAGAAGCTATTTTATGATTATTAATTGGCCTAATTTCAATATTGCTGTGTCGCAGGGAGTAGGGCGGCATGAGGAGAGGGAGAGAGGACGAGGAGCAGTTGGTTGGTGGAGCACTGAGAACACACACAGCACTGATTAAGTTCGCCGTCTCATGTGGATCTGGTTCCTGGGACTCCAAAGCAATGACAAGACTAATATCAAAAACATCGATTATAGAACATTGTAACAAGATAATAATGATTTAAAAATTTAATACTGTGAGAATTACCAAAATGTGACAGAGACACAAAGTAAGAAAATGCTGTTGGAAACATGGTGTCAATAGACCTGTTCAATTTAGGGTTGCCACAAACCTTCAATTGGTAAAAAATACAATATCTGTGAAGCACACTATAACAAAGCACAATAAAATGAGGTATGCCTGGGTTTATGTGTCATTTTTAGGGCAAATTTTATAAATGATAAGAGTGTAGTGATCATTTGCTGACAGGGGCTTCTCACGTACTCTATACAGCAGGAAGAACCTCAAAGTGAACTTTTGGCTTCCTGCACTATATACCCAGCTACTTTATGCCACTGAGTCAGCAACTGCAGGGAAAACTTCATTTTGTCTTTCTACCAAAGATCTGAGACCTGTCCTTACCAATCAAAACTGCACCATGTGTGGTAGCACACAATGCAATTGTACACCTGAAACATATGTTATTAACCAATGTTTCTAGAAAAAAATCTAAAATAATTAAAATTTGAAAATTGCATACATAAATATGTGGCTCATATGAAATTTTTAAAATAATTTATAAATATTTTAATTAAATTATTTAAATATTTTAAATTAATTAAAATAGTAATTAATAATTTAGTAAATATTTTGAAATTTTTCAAAATATTTAGAAAATATTTTTATTTGAAAGAAAATAAACACAATATATCAACATCTGTGACAACTAAAGCAATGCTTAGAGAGAAATTTACCATACAAAATGCTTTTATTAGAAAGAAGAAAGTTTCAAATCAGTGACATATATTCCCCTTAAGAAACTAGAAAAGGAAAAGCAAATGCAGCAGGAGAAGAAATAAGGAGAAGAGGGACGAAGAGAAGGAAAGGAGAAAGAGGAAGAGCAAATTAACCCTTTCCTTGAACACAGACATATTTTAACTAGAAATGGATAATACACCTACATGTAAAAGTTAAACTATGAAATTTCTAGAACATGTTTCTAGAAAAACAAATATTAAATATAATCTTTTGACCTCAGTTAGACAAACATTTTTATAAGACAAAAAAACTTAAAAATACTTAAAGAATTAGACTTTATCAAAGTTTAAAAAGCTTCTAATTTTTGAAATATACCTCTTCAAAATATAAAACAAGACACAGATTGGGATAAAATACTTGCCAAATAAATATCTGTTAAATGACCTGTGTTCAAAATATGAAATGAATTTTTACAATTCAAAAATAAATAAACCAACCAATAAAACATAGACAAAATATTTGAATGAAAAATTCAGCAAGGAAGCACATATAATAAGTACATAAAAATACTCAACAGTAAACATTAGGAAAATGAAAATTTATGCCACAAATACATGCTGATTTATATGGTTTTAAAAAAAGGACTGAATATATCAAGTGCTGATGAGAATGTTAGAAATCTCCACCATTACTGGTGTGTTTCAAAACGATTTAGGCACCTCGGAAAGTAATTTGACAGTTACTTATGGAGTGGAACACATACATACCACCCAGCCTGGCATTCCTACTAGTAGGTACAGATGCTCCTCAATTTACAATGGGGTTACATCTTGATAAACGCATCATAAGGTGAAATTATTATAAGTCAAAAATACACCTAACCAACCAAACAGTATAGCTTCGCCTAGTCTACCTTAAATGTATTCAGAAAACTTACGTTAGCCCACAGCTGAGCAAAATCATCTGTCTCATTAGAGGTAATGCTCTTAAACACCACGGAGTGCAATTTCCATTAATGAAGAAAGCAAAATATACATACCTGAGAAATTCTAGTTTGCCTGTCGCCTTGCCCCTCCCTCATCTTAACCTTAACCGTAGGACTTCCCTAGATGGTATTCAGACATAGGCCACCTGGCATTGGTAAGAAAAGAAAAAGAGAGAGAGTAGTTGGCTCTTTCTCTCTAACAGAGATTCCCAGAATCTGGTCTATGGTTCAGGATTGATCCATGACTACGTTTTAACCAGTTATCCACAAAATGAGGGGGGAAAGACAATTTAGTGAGTGTTTTACAAAGCTAAAATATTCAATTTAATATTGAGATTATGCTATTGCCCCCTGTGAAGACTAATGGACAGAAACCTCAGTTAAATTGGATTTGGGCACCTTTTGGGGGAGCTCTCATGTCCTACTCCATACAGAGGCCAACAGGAAAAGTTCTGCTTACAGCAGCTCTCCCAGCGTCCTCTTCTCTATGGAAGAGTTCCCTCTTCTGTTTTTCAGGACATGAGCCTGGTTCACCACTAGACTGCATGTCCCAAACTGCAATTCTTTGTTGTTCCTGAATAAACTCATTATGCTGGGGAAAGATCTGGCTGTTCATTTGTTTATGGTCAACACATTATGTCTTTTTTTAAATGTCTTTTTTTAAATGATGTTGGTGATGGTACAAGGCCAGGCTTTTTAAAATCCATATTTGTTAAAGTAAGTCAGTACCAAAAATATGGAGGAAAGTTTCACCACTCCATGAAATCTAACAGTTTAGTAACCACTGCTGTATAGTAGTCTTGTTAGGGTAGCCGTACAGGTTGGTATGTATTTTAGAAACCACCTTCAATACCTTTTTCCATAACCAAGTTAACAGGAATTTTGAATGGCTTTTGGATAGCAGTGGGCTGACTTTGGGCCACACACAAAGGCCTGTCACGCAGGGCTCTGCCTGATACGAGCTGGACCGTGGGGCACAGCTCCAGTGTCAGGCAAATGTCAAATGCACTCTTCCTGGTCCTGTGAGCAGCCAGAGCTCAGTGACCCAATTGCTCTTTTAGGAGGTTGGAAGTCCCCTCTTCCAGGAACTCAGTTGACTCTCTAAAAGGAAAATATTGACAGGAATCTGTAGGAGAAATGTGAAGTCCTTACAAAGGAAACCTAATGTCTGGGGCTTGGGAACAGGGATGAGAGACTGAGTCCTCTGAAGGCACCAAGGCAAGAAAGTATAGATTGATAGGAAGTGTACTTCTGACAGAAGTGACAGCCTCTGGCAGAATGGCATGGGGATGGGATTCCATCCCAGCCCCTAACAGAAGGTAACGTCAGTCTGTAATGGCTGAAAGGCATTATTACTGTTTGAACACAACTTCCCACCACAGCCTCCAGGCAGCCGCTCTTTTCTGACTTGCTCATGGCACGTTCAGCCATTCAGGAAAAGCAGTCTCATCGAAGCTCTCCAGGAGTAAAACGAGGGTCGAGCAGGACATCAATTCTGCTGTCTTTATTGATTGAAAAAAAAAAATCAGACAATCAAGAATTCCACAGGAGTTGTCAAGAGGACACAAATTTCCTTTTTCCCTTAGTAAAACTCTGGGAAGGCTGCAACTCTCCATAAAAGAAACTGTACATATTTAAACAGAAACAGAAACTGCTATTCAAAAGGCAAAGTCATGATTTACATAGGAGAATGACAAAGATACACAGCTTGACAGAGAGACCTAAATGGAAGCTACGTGATCCTACTTGATGTCAGTTTACAGATTCAGAACCAAACCACATAAACACTGAGGACGCATATTAATTTAACACCATGTTTGTTGAGGAGGAATGTAGGGTAGGGTACAGGGACCACCCCTTTTCTGCATCTGGCCAGGCCCAACTGACTTGCCTTTTGACGAAACGGAGCCTGTGCCTTGATTTGGGTAAGTGCAGGGAGATCAAGTGAAGGAAGAAGAGGGAAACAAGCTAGGACACTACTGGGGATGATACGAGTTACCCTGACTTCGGTCTCCACTGGATTGCTCAATGAAGCAGGGAATCAACTCCTGCACGCTCTCCTGCTGTGCTCCAACTCCAAATGAGTGAACGTCTGAGCGTGCCCACACTGTGAAGAGAAAGAACCAGCAGAGGAGAGAGAACGGAGGCAGGGGTGGGGCTAACTGATGGAGTATATTTCATGGTGGAGATGGGACCCACAACACAGGTACAAGTTCCAGTTTCAGAAATAGCACTTATATTTGTAACAAAAAAATCACAGTTGAAATGTGAGAAATTCAGGGAATTCTCATTTAATTGCCAAATTTAATGAAAATTAGAGAAAAGAATATTAGTTACAAGTAAAAAGGGGTAGGATATTGAGTGAGGATTTATTTTGTTTTTCGGAACAGAGCTAAACTTCCTCCCTCGTTTATAACCCTTTTCAGATTGAAATTAACTTATTCAAAACTAACATCTGCTAGAATCTGAACAGGAACCCAAACAGCTGGGATGATGTCAACTGCTACTGCTGCGTCCCAGCCTAGTACACAGTGCCGACACAGCAAAAACACACGCTAGTACAAACAGAAATATTTGTTGAGTAAAATAAAAGTAATGGTGTAGAAATCCTCTAATTGGAGAGGGGTGACGACTCTGACCACACATACAGATTTCCGGGTGAGACTGGGGATTCGTAGAGACCATGCATATAAATTGTGCCAGTCTAGAGTTAAATGATCTGAAGGTCTTACAACCTATTGTAACTTTGGACAAGATACTCTCATTTTTTAAGCCTCAGTTTTATCCTTTCTAAAAGTTCTCTAGTGAAATGATCTACATAAGGATATTGTAAGAAAAAAAATGAAATATCACTTGCAAAACTCTTAGACCAGAAAAAAAATACATGTTAATTACTGGTTTGCATCATGTAATTTACTGTATTTTGATTTTTTTTTCTTTTGTCTGCCCCATTAGAGAACACCAGAAGCCAAGAGGCAGTCTTCATTATCTCTGTATCCTTAGTATCTGATATGATGTGCAGCTCATTAAAGAAGTGTGGCAGCCCTCGCTGGTATAGCTCAGTAGATTGAGTGCTAGCCTGGAACCTGAAGGTCACAAGGTCGATTCCAAGTTGGGGCACATGCCTGGATTGAGGGCCAGGACCCCAGCTGGGAATGTGCAAGAGGCAACCAACTGATATATCTCTAGCACATCTATGTTTCTCTTGCTCTCTTTCTCCCTCCTTTCCCTTCTCTCTAAAAATAAATAAATAAAATCTTTAAAAAAGAAAAAGAAGTGTGGCAGAGGCTGCTAACCACCTCCACATACCAATTTCCCTTCCCTTCTCTCTGACAATACTGATTTTATTCCAGATGAAAATGTGCACACCTAAATAAGGGTGATCATAGGAAATATTTCTAAGATGTGAGGGATCTCCAGGAAAACTGTTGCTTTCTCTACACAGGTAGGATCTCATCATCCTCTTTCTCCTTTCTTTCTTTCTGAAGGGAATATAAAAAAGAGGCTGGAGTTGGGCAGCCATTTTGTGACAATGAAGTGGCAAGACAAGTAGCACATGATAGGATTGCTGTGCAGTAAAGGGCTTAGAGAATCCTAGGATATTCACGGCATTGTGGAGCCATTGCATCAACTCTGAACTGTCGACCTCCTACTTGTAAGAAAGTTGCCATCCATCAGAAGAGTAATATGGAAGCCAATGTTACTTGTTTATCATTTATTTATTAGTAATAAGCTAATTTATCTTGTAGTTAATCAACCAGGTTTATCAACACTCACATAACAGAATTAAAAGATTGTGTTTAAATTGATTGTATTGAGAGATATCTAGATGGTCAAGATAATATAACAATAATATCCAAGAAAAGTTATCATTAATTTAAAATCCTGATATTTTAATCATGTGGACATAAGTATAAAATTTAAATTTAAATTTTCTAAAAATGTTATTCAAACATATTATCAAATTCTAAACAATGTATAATATTAACATAAGTATTGGAATTACTTCAGGCCAAAATGTTCTTAATTGTGGATACCATTTTAAGAGTAAATCTACGACTATCAGTATTTTAAATTTTGTGGTTGTTAACTGTAACTTTTGTTTTAATATATAAGACATAGTTACATAGTTACATAATCAGAGGGAAATTTTTTGTCCTGAAAGAACCCTAGTGAAGTTACCTATATAAAAGATTCAACTGACTTGAATAATTAATAATAATGCTGAGGGTTGGTTTTTTTTCATCACAAAAATTATCTTCATGCTCCCTCTGGTGGCTTCTCCCAAAAAAGGACTTTTATTTGCTCTCTACATTCAAAGTGTTTTTAGTTCTTAAAATTTCAAAGAAAATTTACCAAAACTCTAAACTATTTATATAAATGATAAAATATGCAGTAAAGCTGCCTAAAACATAATGTTTGGGTTTAAAGATAATTCATCATTTATCCCTCACTCACAGGCATTCGTTGAGTGACTACTGTCAAAAGATAAAACCAAGGTCAACTAATATTTGGCAAGAGAACAAAGAATACTCAATGAAGAAAAGACAATATCTTCAATAAGTGGTTCTGGGAAAATTTCACATTCACATGTAAAAGATTAAAACTACACCCTTATCTTACACCATTCACAAAAATTAACTTAAAATAGACTAGACTTAAATGTAAGATCAGAAGCCATAACTTTAGAAGATGTAGGGGGAAAAGCTCCTTGACATAGGTCTCAGCAATAATTGTTTTAATATAACACCTAAAATATAAGCAACAAAATAAAAAATGAACAAGTGAGACTACATCAAATTAAAAGCTTCTGCACAGCAAAAGAAATAATTAACAAAATGAAAAGGAAAGCTATGGAATTTGAAAAAATATTTGCAAATTATATATCTAATAAAAAGTTAATATCTAAAAAATATAAATTACTCATAGAACTCTATAGCAAAGTAATAATAATACAATTTAAAAGTAGGCAAAAGACCTGAATAGACATTTTTTCCAGAGAAGATATACAGATGACTGACAGGGATGTGAAAAGGTATTCGACATCTCTAATCATCAGAGAAATTCAAATCAAAACCACAATAAAGTTTCACTTTCACCTGTTAGAATAGCTGTCCCATGTTCATTGTGGCATTACTTACACTAAGCAAGGCATGGAAACAAGTTAAGTGTCCATTGATGGATATATGAATAAAGAAGCTGTGATATATAGATAGGTATTATACATAAATAGATATTATTCAACCACAAAAAAGAAATCCTGTCATTTGTGATAACATGAATAGATCTTGAGGACATTACGCTAACTGAAATAAGCCAAACACTAAATAATCTCACTTTTATGTGGAATCTAAAATAGAAAAGAAAGGAAAAAAAGTCTTGTAGAAAAAGAGATCAAATTTGTGGTTACCAGAGGTGGAGGTTCGAAGGAGGAGGAACTGGATGAAGACAGTCAAAAGGTACAAACTTCCAGTTGCAAGATAAATAAGTACTAGTGATACAATGTACAACATGATTATAGTTAACACAGCTATGTGGTTTATTTGAAAGTTTTTAAGAGAGTAAATCCTATGAGTTTTCAAAACAAGAAAAAAACATATTATTCTTTTTCTTTTTTTTTGTATCTGTATGAGATTGTGAATATTAACTCAACTATTGTGGTAATCATTTCATAATATATATAAGCAAAATCATTCTTCACCTTAAACTTATACAATGCTGTAAGTCAATTATATCTCAACAAAACTAGGAGCAAAATATAAATGATACATGTTAAATATTTTAAGAATTTATTTTCGAAAAAAAGCAGAAGTAGTCAGGAGCACTCCACCAAGTGGAGCTAGGGGAAGACTTATAGAAAAGACACAGAGGCAAAGCAAAGCAATTATGAGATTGGCACTAGTTTAAGGGTTATAGCCCAGGACAAACACCCGCGGTGGCTGGCTTCAGAGAACATCAGAGCATGACCCTACCAGCTCCACAAGCAGCACACCCAAAGAGAGATCTCAAAGGGCTGTTACACTTAAGGTTGTTTTGAGACATCCAGGTAGAGATGTTAAGTAGAAGTTAGACATACAGATCTAAAGATTAGAGGAAATGCGTGCTGGACAGGAAATATGGGCATCAGCAAATTCAAGGTATTTGACACTTCAAATTTGTCCAGATCACTGTCAGAGAAGGAAGAACTGAGGAACATCAACACTCTGAGGTCAAAAAAGGAGGAGGATCCAGTAATTTACACCAGGAAGAGGCAGTGAGTAAGGGGGAAAGGAGCTCAAGGGGAAGTGATACCTTAGAAGATGTAGTTTCAAAGAGGGACTGCTGAGAAATTAAGTAACAGGAGGACACATTCACCCAGTAGAAATGTAGAATTTGTTTGCGTGGGTTGACATCATGGGAGAAATAAGATGAACCTGTCCTGCAGAGTGGACAAGGGGAAGGAGGTGCAGACAAAATGTGGCGTAACTCTTTCGGGATTGGCTATGAAGGACCAATAGATTTAGGGGACACATGTGGTTAAAAATTATTTCTTCTTTATACATTAGTATTGTCTTTCCCCAAAATGTATTTAAATATTCAAGAAAGTATGAAACATAAACACAGGAAAGTCTACAAAAGTGTTTAAACATCAAGAAAAGTTGAAAGTACAATGAGCACCTGTTTTCCCTCTAACTGTAAATATTTTTACGTATTTGCTTTGACTTTAAAGACATACACACGTATATATACATAGATATTTTGCCCAATAGTTGGAAAGTAAAAGATATATCATGACACTTCACTCCTAAATGATTACATCTTCATATCTTTAGAACAGAGAAATTTTTGTATATAACCAAAATGTCATTAACACAGCTAAGGAAATTACAAAAATATTCTAATTTTAAATCCAATTCATATTCAAATTTCCTCCAATTGCTTCTGAAAGCACTTTTAAAGCTGGTATTTCAAACCAGGATCCAGGCAAGGTGTATGCATTGCCTGTAATTATTATTTTTCTTTAGTCTCTTTTCACTTAGAGTATTTTCTTCACTTCTGGTGGGTATCTGTCACATTGACTTTTTGAAAAACTCAGCCAGACAGTTTTGTAAAATTGTCCCACATTCTAACTTTGTGTGATTGTTTCTTCATGATATATATTTTTTCTATTCCTCTATCCCTGGGATTTTTAAGTTATAGCTAAACACATCACTGTGGTCTTGTATGTATTACAGTACATAATATATGCATATGTATATGTTATAGTGCATAGTATCAGATGGCAGATCATACCAGGTTGTCTTGCATTAATCATACTAAATTGGGTTACTAGATAATCTAGCCAGATTTCTCCTTTATAAATGTATGTCTTTACCCTTGCAATTAGCAAGCAGTCTTGGGGATGATATTTTAGTACCATGTAAATATCCTTGCTCCTAATAAATCTTTCACCCAGGAGTTTTGGTATCCATTGGTAAGCCTTGCTCAAATCAATTATTTTAAAGTGGCTAATGTTCTAGCTGTAAATGGTGATTTTTCTAATTCTGACACTTCTTCAAATTTATTAGCTAGCTTTAATCTGCAAAGAAAAGTTTAAGGAAGACTTTTTGTTGAAGGGATTAAAAGTTTGAATGCCAATAAACAATATGTAGTATAAGGTGGATATAGGTCATTTAGAAGAGGGCTGGGAAAGTCAAAAGGAACAAATCTTTGAGAATGTTACAAGAAAAAGAATGGATATTAAATAATTGTCTAACCATTATGCTGCACACCAGAAACAGATATAAAGTTTTAAAAAAACTAAATAAATTGTAAAAAAAAAAAAATGAAGAGCATATGCAAAGTGATTGGTGTTTGGAGAAACACCTCCTTCATGGGACAGGAGGTAGAGGGGAAGATGTAAGGGCTTCCAGGCTTAGATGTGAGAAGGTGAGAGGGTAATTCCTAAGAGGAAAATTATAGCGTTACAGGCCTATCTCAGGAAACAAGAAAAATCTAAAATTAACAATCTAACTTTACACTTAAAGGAGCTTTAAAAAGAACAACAAACAAAGCCTAGAGTGAGTAGAAGAAAGGAAATAAGAAAGATCAGAGCAGAAATAAATAAAATAAATCTAAAAAAATAATACAAAAGATAAAATAAACCAAGAGCTTGTTCTTTGAAAAGATGAACAAGACTGACAAACATTTAGCCAGATTCATCAAGAATAAAAAAGAGAGGACCTAAATAAATGCAATCAGAAATGAAAGAGGAGAGGAAACAAATGACACCAAAGAAATACAAAGGATTGTAAGAAAATATTACAAACAACTAGATGCCAACAAATTGAACAATCTGTATGAAATAGGCAAATTTCTAGAAACATACAATCTTCCAAAACTGAATCAGGAAGAATCAGAGAATCTGAATAGACACATCACAACTAGTGAAATCAAAGCAGTAATCAAAAAACTCTCAACAGACAAAAGTCCTGGACCAAATGACTTTACAGGTTAATTTTACCAAACATTCAAAGAAGAAATAACAACTATTCTGCTCAAACTATTCCAAAAAATTCAAGAGGAGGGAAGACTTCCAAGCTCATTTTATGAGGCCAGCATTATCTTAATTCCAAAACCAGGTACCCTATAAAGACAGAAAACCATAGGCAAATTTCCCTGATGAACATAGATAATAACAATCTTCAAAAAAATATTAGAAATCAGATCCACCAATACATTAAAAAGATCACACACAAGGTTGGTACAATATCCAAAGATCAATAAATGTGATAAACCACATAAATAAAATGAAGAATTAAAACCACATGATCCGCTATGTCTGGGTGATTCAGTTGGTTGAAGTGTTGTCCCCTGCATCAGAAAAGTTGCAGGTTCAATCCCCTGCCTGGGCACATGCCTGGGTTGCGGGTTTGATCCCTGGTCAGGGCAAGTACAGAGGACAGTTTTGCTTTCTCAGTGTTTCTCTCTTCCTCCCTCCCCCTCTCTCTCTCCCCCCCTTCATCTCTCTCTAAAATCAATGAAACATATCCTCAGGTGAGGATTTTTAAATTATTTTTAAAAACATATGATCATATCAATAGATGCAGAAAAAGCACTTGATAAAATTCCACACCCATTTATGATAAAAACTCTCAGCAAAGTGGGATTAGAGGGAACATAACTCAACATAATAAAGGTCATATATGACAAACCCAGAGCCAACATCTTACTCAATGGGCAAAAACTAAAAGTGTTTTCTTTAAGATCAGGAATAAGACAGGGACGTCTACCTTCCCTGCTCTTTTCAATATAGTACTGGGAGTTGCAGCCACTGCAATCAGACAGGAAGAAGAGATACAAGACCTCCAAATTGGAAAGGAAAAAGTACAACTGTCATTAAACACAGATGACAGGATATTGTACATAGAAAACACTAAAGATTCCACCAAAAAGCTACTAGCTCAAATAAATGAATTCAGCAAAGTAGCAGGATGCAAAATTAATATTCAGAAATTGGTGGCATTTCTATACACTAGTAATGAACTATCAGAAGGAGAAAATAAGAAAACAGTCCCATTTACTATTGCAACAACAAAAAAATTAGTTACCTAGGAATAAATTTAACCAAGGAGGTAAAGTCCTATACTTGGAAAACTACAGGTCACTGAAAAAGAAATTGAGGAAGATACAAATAATTGAAAGCATATACCATGTTCATGGATTGGAAGAGTTAACATTATTAAAATGTCCATATTACCCAAAGCAATTTATAGATTATACAAAATTCCTATTAAAATACCAATGGCATATATCACAAAACTAGAACAAATATTCCAAAAATTTATATGGAACCATAAAAGACCCCAATTATCCTCAGCAATCTTGAGAAAGAACAAAGTTGGAGAGATCACAATACCTGATATCAAACTATACTACAAGGCCACTGTAATCAAAACAGTCTAGTATTGGAATAAGAGCAGACGTATAGATCAGTGAAACAGAACAGAGAGCTCAGAAATAAACCCACATCTTTATGGTAATTAATATTTGAAAGGAGGCAAGAGCATACAATGGAGCAAAGACAGTCTCTTCACTAAATTGTGTTGGATAAATTGAACAGATACATGCAAAAAAACAAAACTAGACCACCAGCTTACACCATACACAAGAATAAACTCAAAATGAGTAAAAGACTTAAATACAATGTAAGTAACAAAACCACAAAAAAGCCTAGAAAAAGACATAGGCAGTAAAAATTTCAAACATCTCTCGCAGGAGTATTTTTGCTGATATGTCTCCTAGGGCAAGGGAAACAAAAGAAAAAATAAACAAATGGGGCTACATCAAACTAAAAAGGTTTTGCACAGCAAAGGAAACCATCATCTGAAGAAACATGAAACACTAATTCAGAAGAATACGTGCCTCTCTATAGTCATTGCAGAATTATTTACAATAGCCAGGATTTGTTATAAGTCCAAGTGCCCATCAATAATTGAGTGAATAAAAATTTGTGGTACATTTACACAATGAAATACTACTCAACCATAAAAAAGAAGGAACTCTTACCCTTTGCAACAGCATGGATGGATGTGGAGAGCATTATGCTAAGTGAAATAAGCCAGTCAGACAAACACAAGTACCATATGACTTCATTCGTATGTGCAATCTAATGAACAAAATGAACTAACAAGCAAAATAGATACAGCCTCAGAAAAAAAGCAGGCTGACAGCTCTCAGGATGGGGGTGGAGGCTGGGGACATGGAGGGGTTAAGCAAAAAAGAAAGAAACTCATGAACACAGACAATGCCGTGGTGGTTGCTGGGAAGGGGGGTGACTGGAGGGTATAGTGGGGATGGATAAATGGTGATGGATGGAGACTTGAGTTGGGGTGGTGAACGCACAATGCAGTGTACAGATGATGGGTTATACAATTATGCACCTGAAACCTGTATAATTCTGTTAACCAGTGTCACCCCAATATTCAATAAAAAGGAAAAAATAAATAAAATAAAATAAATAAAATTTTAAAAAGAGGAAGAAAAAACGTAGAGCCTATGCCATGTGTTTGATGTGTGGGAGACACTTCCTTCTCTCAGGAGAGAGAGAGAAAGATGCAAGGGCTTCAAGGCTTAGATGTGAGAAGGTGAGAGAGTAATTCCACTTATAGCCATATCATAAGGAAATTATAAAAATAAAAGGGAGATAAAACATATTCATGAACATGAAGATATCCATTGTAGTAATAAGAAAATTTTTTTACAAAATAATTATAAAGAAACAGGAGTTAAAAATAGCAAAGGTTATTACATTCTCACTCTCTATGGAATATTATGTCATAGGAATGATAAGAAAACCTATAAAAATATAGGAACCCAAGTTAAAAAATCATTTTTCTCCTGAAGTTTTCTGAGTACATTCTACGTGTAAAAACACAGCTGCAACTACAAAGCCTGATTTTTCTGCATAAGTCCACCTTTTACAAATGCCTTAAATAGTAGAGATAAAACCTAGCTCCTGTACATTTATGTTTTCAATTTGATTCCTCCTACTGAGAATAACAAGTAGATTTAATTAAACTAGTTATTTTTCACTCACTGCGCATAAACTAGCATTCACAAGAGGAGTCATTATTTTAAGGGCTACTTATATTTGAATATATTAATCACAGGAAAATAATAAAACTTTGAAGCATGCCAGCAGGCCCAATAAATAAATCTTATATGATTTTTTAAAAAAGACCTACAATCAAGAGACTCCTGTGCCTTGGGAGGCCTAACCAATCAATATTTTTATATTTTAGACACTATTGTTAGTTACTCGAATGGTTTTAATTATTGTAAAATATAACTTCAACAATGATCAGGCAAGAAAAAGAGCAAACTTCTTTATAAGATCAATTAAAAGCAGTCCTAAATCAGTTGTTTATGTAATGACAGGTGTGAAAATAAAGTATTGCCAGGTACCTCAGCTTTTACCGCAACCGTGCCACATATTAGCGGCATACAAGGACGAGCATTCATTCTGCACGGATGCTGCACGTCTGTCATTCTGGGGTACAAGCTGGGAGACTTAGAAATGCTGCTGCCTGGATGCCACCCAGAGAAACTGACTTAATGAGTCTCAAAGCAGCCTGACGGATCTGACTAAAGCTGCCCATGTCAGCTGCGTCTGGGTTTGTGGGTGGCGCCGAATTATATAAAGACCTGGTTCTGCTTCAAGTGAGTTGTTTTCTTGACTGACTCCATGTGGGTATCTCCAAATATCAAAGTGCTTGCTGTCAGAGAAACCTAATATTTGAGATTGCTTCAATTTATCTTTTCATTCCCAGATATTTTAGGACATTTTGGATGACGTATGTACCATTACACACTAGGCTTTTTCCAAGTAACTGGTTTCTTGCTGAGGTATTCTAGGTCAATAAGAAGGTTCACTAAAATTTTATCAAACCTGCCCTGGCCAGGTGTCTCCGTTGGAGCTTCATCCCATATGCCAAAAGGCTGCAGGTTCCATTTCTGGTCAGGACACATAACTAGATAGAGGCGAGTATGAGAGGCAACCGATTCATGTTTCTTTCTCACATCAATGTTTCCCTCTCTCTTTCTCTCTCAAACCAATAAATATATCCTCAGGTGAACATTTTTAATTTTTTTTTCATCAAACCTGTTGCACACACACACATTCCAGCTTAAAATGGCATTTACACACTATTTTATTATTATTATTTTTTCTTAACCCCCTACTATAAAAATAGAAAAGAAAAAAATTTAATAAACAAAGAGAACTGGATCAGGGTCTACACAGAAGAGATGGCAGATTTTGAAAGGATGGTAAGCAGAAGGAGTGTTCACGAGCAGCAAAATGAAGAAATGCCTACAGAGGGACATACCAACTCCATCCGATCTGACTTACCTCCACAGCATCCCAGAGAAGCCACCTTGCCCTCTGGAGTTAGGAGTGAGCTGCAGGGCAACAAACAGGAAGGCTAAACAAAAGTTTGTATAGAGAGTGCTTAGTCTGCCGAGACTGGCCATGCACTGGGTGACCCCCCTCCCTACCCCCGTGAGAGACAGAGGGAAGTTCATGCTCTGGAGAAAACGAACCCAGAAGTTCACTGGACACAAGGAGCCAGATGCTGAAGAAGATAAGAACCAAGTGCTGGAACAAAAATAGAGCAACAAAGTAAAAGTCTGAAAACAGAAGAGAGAGGCCCCTTGAACACAGTTAGCTTTCAAAAGTGCAAACAGATTCCCCCCTCAAAATCCTTTCAATCAGAATGGCTAGATTTAATGGATTAAAACATTGACAGGTAAACCTATAATTTTGCAATAAGAGTTAAACACACAAACAACAAAAGTCTTGAGACAGAAGAGTCAGGGCTGGAAGGACTAGGCAGGAAACTGATGGTTAGGTCTTTCAGTAAAATCAGTTTTAAAGTTTAAAGTTTTAAACCATGCACATGTATTTTTGATAGAAGTAAAACTACTTCAAACATAAAAATCAAACATGCATGGGCTTAGAAATCCTTAAATGACATTTCATAAAATGGAACGGGTTATTGTTTTTAACATCATTCCAGAAAAAATTCAATAGAAAGTGAGGCAAATGCATTCCTTCTTTTAACTGGTAGTATAAAAAGAATCACAAAAGATCTCATTATTTAACATACTCTGTACATTTAAGTACATTTTCATTTTAAATAAATATGTTTAAAGGTGTATTATAAATTTTAACTATAATAACAAATGGTAATAATAATCCTGAGATGAAATTTCTTTAGGAAATATGTAAGAAACTCCCCTTTTTTTCTTTTTGAAAATGTTTACTATCAGAAAGTGTTGATGGGGTTAAGCAATAGAGCAAAAAGAGAAATTTTTTTTGTTGTTGACACTATTACAGATGTCCCCCATACCCCCCTTTTGCTCACCCCATGCCCCCACCCTATGCCCCAACCCTGTGCCCCTCCCCTGGCCTTCACCACAATATTTTCTGTTTCCATGGGCTCTGCATATATGTTCTGACTAGTCCCTTCTTTTTTAAGAAGGATCCCTGTGATTCTCCAGTAAACAGAACAAATAAAAATGTAGCAATGAGAGTGTCAGTTGTATGAGAGGCAGGAGTTACAGATTTCAAAACAACATCCTGTAGGAGATTATGGATAATACCCTCGGTACTTTCACAGGCGTAAATATTTATATATATTCTAATGTGACTGCTTCATTCCTATCACCTATACTGAATAGTCTTTTCTCATAATTCACTGCTGTTTAAAACAAAATAATTTGTCAACGGATGAGCCATTTACAATATCTGTTTTGTTGTTACTATTTAGTGTTCATAAATGAGGTCCCTGGTTTGGGGAACACTAACCATGTCCCCTACACTGTTGACCGTACACTGCTGACCATACCCAGTCTGACAGTAAAATTCCACCTAGTCTTTGCGTGGCCTGCAGCGCCCTAGTTAGTGCAGTCATTGCGTCATCCTCGGGACACCTCTGCTGGTCACGCAGTCTTTGTCGGAGGATCCAAATTTCACAGACAGATGGCGAGCTGAATCCCCCTGGCAACTGGGCTGTGTGCAGCACACCCTTGCAGCCTTTGCGGGAACGTGACCTATTCTTGTTGCCAGTAGTTATTTGAAGAAATCCTATTCTTGCTTGTAGGGAGCATGGAGTTTATCCATTTTAAGAGTTTTTCAGAGATGTTTTTACCTCTTCTTTCCTTTTCATTTTTTTCTTTTAATTGGTGTGATATATATTCATGTAACTTTATGATATATGGTATAAATAAATAAACGTACCCTGCCTTAAATTCAAGGAGAATGTTATCCATTGTAAAACGCTGTTCTGTAGAAATAGAGGAACCATGAACACTCTATTCTACATAAATGGTGCACCCAGGAGCACAGCTTTATCTGTACGAAGCATGCAGGTTACAATGTATGTGGTGCTTTTGCAGTTTAAACGTGAGTGCAGCCAGCTGTGCTCAAGAACTTTTTATTCTTATATAATCTTTAACAATGCCATACACTTGCAAAACTCTGAGTTAGGGCTGAAGTTTTATTATTCAATCTTATCCTCCATTTATAGCACATGATATAATAGTAAGTATACATTGCTTGATCCATTAAATACTTCAAAGATATCAATGTCTTTGATCGATGTGATATGCCTTCATATCTGTTATCTAGTAATTCCAAATTATACTTGGAAACCAATTTCCTCTCTGCTGGCATAGGATGAGACGATTCCTAAAGAGGAAACAGATGCTCTAATTAGACACCGGTCTTTGTGGGCCTGGCCAAATTGATCCACTTCCTTGTATTTTACTTTCTCTGTATATACAGTGGGGACCAAAATGCCAGACCCAAATCTGGCCAGTATAAGACAATTCTGTGAAGCATTCTCTGAGCTCTTCTTTAATCTGGATAAGCAGGATGATTGCCATCCACAGTGGGATACTGTTCATTGTTATTTTCCCAGCATGTTGCTGCAAAAAGGAGAGTTTTCAGTAAGTGTGAGGGTTTTGTGGTTAGGCCTGTCTACCCCGCATGTATGTGGGCCCTGTCTGGGCTTTCTGTTAGCTCAAACAGCAATGTGTGTGCTAATAAGCACTCACCTGACACACACATATTCACACACATGCTCAGGTATTCAGGAGACAAGGTTTGTGATTACACGATAAAAACTTATCATCGTTTTTCTGTCCAGCATGTGTTCTAGAGTTTTTGTGCTAGTCAGCAGTTACACATCATTTTCACAATTGATGGGAACAAAGGGGAAATTTAATTCTTAATCTTGTCCTGTTAAAGACTCCTATTTATTCACTGCTTATTCATTAAAATAACATTTTCATGAAGGCAGTATTTTAAAAATGTGGTAATGCATATACTCTAAAGTGATTGAATTATGGATTCCAATGTTCCCAGGTGATAGAATAGTTACTTATCACACAGAATGTTTCAGCTTTTATTTTAAACTGAGTTTCTCTCTGAGTCTGCATTACTCAAGAGAAAGCTTAAACATACATTGCATAACTCCACCAAGTTAACAAAAACTAAGATATTTTTAAATATCAGAAGTGGTCTAACCAAATAACATACTTTACATGAAGACTGCAAGAACTCAACACAGAGTTAAAACCTTTGTAATACAATGATGTAAATAAGTTCTACTTTTACATGGCTATTTGCATATTTATTCTACTTAAGACCTATGACATAAAAAGGAAATTTGAGACATACGATCCGGACTTCTGCATGTTAATATGAAGACAACCTAGAAATAACAACACAACAGTTTATCCAATAATTTAGAAAGCCAGGGTGAAACTGATTTACTGAGTCCTGTGTAACCAAACATGTGCCATAGGATGCCAGGACAACACAACGATGTAGACAGCACAACGATGTTAGTTTGCACACTTGTCCAGCAGTCCTATGCAGAGATTCCAAGACAGCTCCAGGTCAGTGTGTGGTAGGGATGACACAGTAGACAGGTGGGTCACCCAGCTTTCCCCACCTGTGTCCAGAGGATGTCAAAGTATAGCTACTGAGCTTATGCAGACAGGTGAGACTTCAAATCCAGATGATAGCATCTCGCCACTTTACTCTTTGTTCTTCACTTTAGATGATGTCACAGTTACTCTAAGCTTAAAACTTTAATTTTTAAAAATTACTGAGGATTCATAAAATAAATTTGGAGTCATAAAATATCAATAAAATGTTTCCAAGAAATTTGAGAGCTACTACAATGAATTCCTCCAAAGCCCACTAGCAGAGGACTGTTCAATGCCATCATGCCCATCATTTGAAATGGATTGAAGATGAAAAGTATATTTTGAATGACTTACTATTATTGGACACCCAAGGTAGATTTCTAAATTTACATTTTCTAAACTTATGGCTATGTATCATCCCATTGTTCCTAATAACTTTGAGACCTAAAGAAGCAATTCTCATTCACCAAAATCAGAGAGGGAGTTTGCATGCCCCCACCCAAGGGAGAGTTTTTCCCCTCCATATATTTTCAAAAAGATTATTTTGAAACTAAACAATTCAGAAATTGATTAATGCCCATCAAGCTAAGTAAACAAAACCTGCTGATGACACTAACACTCTTTCTCACACTTAACACTGAGCAATAGGTAACAAATATTTATAGAAATTCTAATTCCTGTTTTGAATTTATCCCAAAGAAAAAATTACTTTTTAAAAACCTGTCATTAGTGTTCATAGTCTCAGATGCAAACTGCATTTGGTTGGGCAAACCCAAGTGTCAAAACTCCACATAAGAGGAGATAAAATAAAGGTACGTAGGTTGCTGGCGATACTTCCTTGTGTGCAGTGCTTCCAGAACCAGATATTTACCAGGTTTACCTGACTACCAGGAGTTGTCTGGGACTAAGGAATAAAGCACATGTAACCCATAGCTCACAGTGGAAAGAAATCCAGTAGAGAGAAATGTGAGGGTGTCATTATTGCATCTTCCTGGCTCTCCCTAAAGCGAAAGGGGTGAAGAATATGAGGAAAAGGGAAGGAAAGAATGAATGTATACTTTTTATGCATTTATTTTTATCTCATTTGCTCCTCACAGAAATTTATGAGGTTGGGACATTATACATTTATAAAATTCTCAGTCTTGAAAAACAATACACAATAAGTTGCAACAAACTTGGCCAAGTTTTAGGAGAGGTCCACGGGGACAAAGTGGGACGGGGGTAATGAAGTCCTCTGTAGAAAGAAGCGGTAACTACTACGCAGGAAGTTTAAGGAGGTTAGCAGGCGCTTGATCCATTTAAGGAGGCTACGCACTGGACAGCTGGTTCCGCGAGGGGGCGCCAACAACCACGCGCCTGGGCATGTCAGGCTTCGGGCATTTCCTGAGCAGTCAGCAGCCCCGCAGATCCAAAGCGTCCTGGATTATTTTCAGGTGACAAGTAAGAGTAGGAAAGGGTAAAGGCAAAGAAAGAAGGGGCTGGATCAGGAAGAGGGATTATCCCTAGTTTTACTACTAGTGTAAAAAGTCACAGCCAAGCTCCAGCCTCCTTCACCCCACGCCTCCTCTACACACACACACACACACTCACACACACACAGAGCCTGGCTGCCACGGAGAGGTCAGAGCAGCCTCGTCAACTCTCCTCGCTCATCTCCAAGGAGTAGGCACTGCATGCACGTGCCTCGCCCCTCTTCTCTAGCTGTTAGAACACTAGGAGAAGGGCTAGGGGAATGGGGAGGTTGTTCGCAGCTTGTGCAAAAGCACAGTCAGTCGCTGCTGAAAACCGAAGCAAGGTGCAGATGCGATCGCGGAGCAGACTGAGCCGTGGCATCCCCGGGCCTCACCCGTGACAGCGCCGAGAGCTCCATCTAGACTTGGGTTGCGCACAACTTGGTGGGGAACAGGGAGAGTCGGAGAGAGAGAAAAGTTCCCAGCAGATCTGCCTTTTACCTCTCCCCTATCAAGTTCAGGGGGTGCCCTTTGACATTACAAAGCGATCAAGGTGCGTTTTCAGCCTCAATGGTCCTCACACGGAGTGCTCCAGCATCAGGAGGGTCTGGCAAATTCAAATTGTGGGCGGAGCCACAGTGCGTCCGATTCACGAGGTCTGAGACCTATCCCGAGAATTTGGATCTCCAGCAAGTTTGGGAAGGAGGTGGGGTGGGCTGAAAGATGGTCTGTCAGGGACAGCACACTGAGCGCCGCTGTGCCGAGGTGGGGTTGCAGGGCGCAGTGGACAGTCAGGCGGTGGTGCGGCAGCCCAGCAGCTGGCGGAGGCTCTTGCGGAAGCTGTCATCCAGGCAGGCGTAGAGGAAGGGGTTGAGACAGCTGTTGGCATAGCTCAGGCTGGTGATGAAGTAGGAGAGCGCGATGACTAGCTGCGTCTGCGGGAGGTCGGTGGTGAGCGCCACCACGCTGCTTAGGTGGTAGGGCGTCCAGCAGAGGAGGCACACGGCCAGGATCGCCACCACCAAAAGAGTTACCCGTTTCTTAGCGCGGTCCAGGGCCTTGGCTTGACTGTCGAGGCGTATGGCCCGCAGTCGGCACAGCAGGGTGATATAGAGAATGCAGATGGTAGACACGGGGATGGCGAAGCCGAGCACGAGTGTGTAGAGGCGGCTCGCCCGCCACCAGAAGGCCTCCGGAGGGGGGAAGACCAGCACGCACTGGCGTCGGCCCTGCTCTTCATCCAGGTGGGCGAAGATCGCGAAGGGCAGCACCACCAGCGTCACAAGCCCCCACACAGCCAGGCTCACCACGCGCGCGGCACCATACGTGCGTCCCGCCACCCGTCGGGACTCTGCCGTAGCCAGCACCACCAGGTAGCGGTCGGCGCTCATGACCATGAGGAAATAGAGGCTGGAGAAGGTGTTGTACTGGTCAATAGCCACGATGAGTTTGCACATGAGCTCCCCGAAGGGCCACTGCCGCAGCAGAAAATCAGCAATATTAACGGGCAGCACGAGCGTAAAGAGCTCGTCGGCGATGGCCAGGTTGAGGATAAAAAGGTTGGTGACATTCTTTTTGCGGGGCGTCCGCAGCAGCACGTACAGCACCGCAGAGTTACCTGTCAGCCCCACCACGCAGATCAGCGAGTAGACGACAGGTACGGCCACGGCCAGCGGCTGCGGTGGCGGAGGAGGCCGGCTGGAGGAGTTGGGGCAGCCCCCCACGAGGCCAGGGCACCAAGTGTTGGAGGGGTCCAGCCCCGAGGACGACGCGTTGTGCATCTCGGCGAGGGTACGGGTGCAGTCGATTCCGTTTTAAACACCGCCGCCCTGTGGGGCCCCAAGTCCTTCTCTGGCTCTAACAGGAAGACACGTTCCCGGCTGGCCTCTTAGCCCACTGTGGCCGCGGGCTTCGGGGGCTGCAAAAGCAGGGAAAAAAGCACAGATTAGGCTCGTCGACGTGTAACTTTAGGTAGAGGGTGCAGGACCAGGAGGCAGGAGGCGGTGCCCCAAACCCGCCCCCTTCCCCGTCCCCCATCGTTCCGTGCCACCTGTTGAAATCTTATTGTAACCAATTCAATACATGAAAAGAAGTGATAGAGCGAAAAGAGTCCTTTCTTTTGATAGGAAAAATATGAAACCATCTATCTACCCTGTTTCATGACACCCCCGTCAGACCCAGGT
Organism: Desmodus rotundus; assembly: GCF_022682495.2. NCBI lineage: Eukaryota > Metazoa > Chordata > Mammalia > Chiroptera > Phyllostomidae > Desmodus > Desmodus rotundus. Next base: position 51,330,715 of record NC_071394.1, on the reverse strand, counting down.
CACCCCAGCGAATGCTGCGATGACAAGCAAGGTTCGGTCACTAGCCTCCGTGCTCTCTGTAATCGCAAACTCAACCACAGTCTCCACCTCACCTGGCTGGGAAAGAAGACGCTGTTCCTGGAGCAGGCAAGGGAGGGTGCAGCCAGCTGAGCGTCAGGCTCCTGGCAAGTGCCTCTGCGTGTGTTGCGGGTGCGCTTGTAAGAAGGGATGGCGCAGTCGCAACTGCGCTCCGCTGACCCCCGGTCACCCCACCACCCCACCTCCAGTGAAACAGCAGCGGAATGGAGAAGAGCATTACTCAAAAATTACGGAATTCTTTTTCCCATTGTGTAACCTCGTCACATTTGAATTAATGAAAAGCTCTCCTGTTAAGAATTAAATTTAAGAAAACCAAAGTTAGTGTATTGTAAAAGAACAATGCAGTTAACGCTTCCATCATTTTTTTAAATTTTATTGAGAGATATCAATTTTGTTCCGCTTATCCATGCATTCATTGGTTGATTCTTATATGTGACTTGATGGGGGTCCAATTGGTAGAAAACCCTGGTGCATCAGGAAGACGCTCCAACCAGCTGGACTACCCAGCCAGATCCATTCTGTTTTTCAAAAGCAGTAACCACAAATGGGCTAGCGTAATTTTAAATTTCAAATTACATTCATACTATATTGCTATACAGAAAAGAAAAGTAAATGCAGTTTTAAAATGCAAATTACCTGTTTTCAAATGCTCTTGACTTCGCAAAATTACAAGATTGTTAGTAACAAATAATGGTAGACAATTTGAGATGCTTTAGGCTTTCTAAAAACTTTGTCAAAGTAATGACTTTATTAACAAAGGCAAACTGCTTCTGACAGCCTTTTAGGGGCGTTTCATAAAACGTTGCAAGTCGCTCAACACACAGCTCCCCCCAAAGAGAACTACCCTGCAGTCTCTGCTGATCTGGCCTCCAACAGTTTCTCAGGGAGCTTTGAGTTCTCACTCTCTGGAGCAGAACTCATGTGAGCACCTCACCTTTGTGCACTGACGGAAATAAACTAAAAGTTAGTTCCCTCCAATTGCTATTTTCTTCCTCCACCTTTCCTTTGGAAGAGTCAGCAAATTAAAACACAGAATTCTATCCTGCTTCCCTTTCTTTTTCTTCCAGAAGAGCAGGCAAATGCCCAAATAAAGTGCAATTTTGGTCCTTTGTGATGCATTTTAAAGAAGAGGGCCTGGCTACTGAGAGACTGGAAGTAGCCAGCAGAAGAAGCCTTCAGGGATGGAAATACAAACACTTTCCTTCGCCCACTCCTACTCAAGTCTCCCAGCTAGGAACCACATAAATCTGGCTTCCCTGCAGTTTCATGCTTTGTGTGAAGAAAATGACAGAAAAGTCTTAGGCTACGTCCATGAGAAAAAAATATGTGACAAAAAAAAATAACAACATATAATGTAAAATTAAACAGAAAGAAAAATTATGTATGACGTATATAATAAACACTTAGACATATACAGTTATTTGTGTGTATGTATGTGCATATATACACACATATATAGTTGCCTAATTTTCAAATATTTGGAAATTTTCTAGATTTTAATTAAGATTTCTAACTTAATTACACTGTGGACAGAGAACACAGAATTCATTGGCATTTGTTGAAACGATGTCTAGTATATATTTTTCCAATTATTTAATGTGTACCTACAAATAATGCTCTAAATTTTTTGAATGCAGAACTCTACATGTATCAACTAGTCAAATATATTATTTACTTAAATCTCTCTATTAGTATTTTTATCCAGTTGTTTTATGAGTTGCTGACAGAGATGTGTTAAAAATGTCAAGTTGGATTTCTTCAGTTATGTCTCTCAACTTTACCACTATATAATTTGATACTGTTTATTATGTGCACACAAACATAATATTGTTATATTTTCCTGTGCAATGGACTCTTGTATCATAAAATATCCTTCTTTAAATGGGTTATTACTTCTTGCTGTGAGTAGAGTTCTTTGTTTGGTATTATTACAGCTATACCAATAGTACTTTCCTTAGTATTATCATGAAATATCTTTGGTTAAACTTTCTGCATCCTTATGTTTAACCTATGTCCCATATAAGCATTACAAAATTTGTTCTAATCCAGCCTGACAATTGCCTTCAAATTGGATTATTTATATTAATAATATATTTAATGTAGTTATAGATAACATTAGGGTATACCTATTGCGTTATCTTTTGTTTTCTACTTTTACCTCATTTCTGTCCCTTTTTTTCCTTTTTTACATTCTTTTGGACTATAATTACATTTTTTATTATTCAGTTCCTTCACTTCATTAAATTATTAGTTCTAAATGTTTTTATTATTTTAGAGGTATCCTACAGGTTACAGTATGTATCCCTTACATGTTAATGTACAGCCTAAATTATTACTTTTGCAACCTCCTTAATAATGTAAGGACTTTTTAAATTATTAGGGGGACATTGGTTAATAAAATTATATGTGTGGACTTTTTAACACAAACTCCATTTGCTTCCCTCCTCCTTTTGTGCTGTTAATATATCTTCTAAATCTATATACACTTTAAACCCTACAGAATATTACCATCATTACCACCACTATTATTGTTTTAAATAGTCAGTATGCTTTCATATGTATCTACATACTTATTTTTGGTTCTCCTTGTTCCTTCCGGCATCATTCTCCTTCCATCCAGTATCATTTCCCTTATCACTAAAGAACTCCCTTATATTGTAAGTGCTGTGCTGCTGGTGATAAACTCTCACTGTTGTTCTTTTGGCCTGAAATTTCTTTATTTTCCTCTCATTTTTTGAAGATGTTTCACTGGATATGAGATTCTGGACTTTCTGTTGTTTTATTGCAAAAGTTTTAATAATTTTCCATGTTTTTGCTTTCCATTGTTTTATTAGACATGTGGTTTTCTGTCTTACTGTAGCCCTTTTGAAAGTAATTTGCTTTTTTCCTATAATCATTCTGTATGTTTTTGATTGTGTCTTTTAGAAGTTATACTATGATGGCCTGGGAGTGCTTTTCTTTCCACTTATCCAGGTTTGAATTTTATTTCTTTAGGATTTTATTTATTTATTTTTAGAGAGAGGGAAAGGGTGGGAGAGGGAGAGAAACATTGATGTGAGAGAGAAATATCGGTGGGTTGCCTCTTGAACGTGCCTCATCCAGACCGAACCTGCAATGCAGGCATGTGCCCTGGCCAGGAATCAAACCGCCACATTTCACTTTGTGGGACAAGGCTGAGCCAACTGAGCCACACCAGCCAGGGCAAGGTTTGAATTTTATAGCTTCTAAGATCTGTGACTTGATATTTTATTTCAGTTTTGGAAAATTCTCAGCATTCTCTCATCAAGTTTTGCCTCTGTCCATACCCTCACTTGTTTTTTACTGGGAGTACTACTACCATGTGTGTGTTGGACCATCATTCTCTTTTCTGTCTGTTACTCATCATTTTCCTTTCTGTACTTCAATGTGGCCCCCTAAAGCCTGGCTTTTTTGGTTGTTCCCAGTACCTTCACATACCTGCTTCAGTCTTTTCTTAATTTTTATGGTAGTTCATAACAGGAAGGTTTGTGTAATACAAGCTACTTTATCATAACTAGAAGCAGAAGTCAAAATATAAACTTTTCTATACAGTGGGTCCTCAAATAACACTGCTTCATTAAATATTGATGAGATGTCGTAGGAGCTTACCTCTTGCTTATATCAGCCTATGATAAGATTGGTATATGTTGTTTTGCTTAAAGTACCAGAACCTATTGCTGACCTTAAATGAGGACTTACTATACAGTACAATACTACATTAAACAGAATATTTGTATATGTATGGTTCCATATACATAATCATGTGTAAGTGTGTACATTTATGGAATGATCTACACCAAGAGGTCACAAATATTTCAGTAGGATATGGATTTCGCAGTTTTCTTTTCTTTGCAGTTTTCTGACTTGATAAAACTTTTTTATAAGGAAGATATATTACTTTTATAATAGTAAAAACATATTTATAAAAATTCGGCTTATGAAATACTACTGAGAAGAAATTAACATATATAAGGAAGGTATTTCTTCCAGCACTTGTGAAATTACTGTAAGTACAAAAAATAGCGAATATATAGGTATGTAAATACACATTTACATAGAAAACATACATTATATACCCTGAAGCCCACCACGACATTGCCGAAACAGAGATTTCCAATAGCATTTTGTGCTGCCTGAACCTATTTTTACTAATATAAAATATTTAACTCCAACAACCTCATATTTTGAAAATTATGTAGTCAGATATTTTAATATATATTACAAAGAGTGTTACTATCTAATGTAATCATTGTGTCTTAGTTTAGCGCTGCTGTAACCTCCAAAATTTATTTTCCTTGGCATAGAAAAAAATAATCAAGGCAGAATCAAAAGGTGTAAACACTAAAGCCTTCATATTTGTCATAGTGAAAGACTAATCTTTTCTCCCTAAAATCAGCAACAAGACAAGGATATCTTCTCCCAACACTTCTAATCAACTTTGTATAGGAGGTTATCTAGCCAGTGCAATAAGGAAAGAAAAAAAAATAAAAGATATCTAAATATCCAAATCAGGGATAAAAAAGTAAAGCTGTCATTATTTGAAGACATGATAATTGTCTATCCAGAAAATTCCACGGAATCTACAAAAACACTATTAAAACAAATAAATGAGTTTAGCAAGATTGTAGAATACAAGATCCATAAAAACATTTAGTGTATTTCTACATACTAAAAAAAGGTATGATCAGTAATTAAAATTTAAAATAATACCATTTACAATAGTATCAGAGGATATGAATACCTAGGGATAAATCTCAAAAAAGATGTGAAAGACGTATCACTGAAAATTACAACACATTGCTTAAAGAGATTAAAGCAGACTTAAATGGAGTGATAAAGCATGTTCATAGATCAAAAACTCAGTAGTATGAAGATGCCCATTCTCCCCAGTGGATCTTCAGATTAATGCAATCCTGCTGAAATTCCCTGGAGGCTTTGTGCATGTGTGTGTGTGTGCATATAAAGGGTAAACTGATCTTAAAATTTATGTATAAATGTGAGTAGTGTAGAATAATCGCTCGACAACTTTAAAAAAGAAAAACAAATTTGGAAGCCTAACACTACCCGAAATTACCACATATCCTAGAGCTACAGTACTCAAGACACTGAGGTATTGGTGTAAAGACAGGCAAATAGATCAGTAGAACAGAATGGAAGGTTTAGAGATAGATGCACATGTATATGAACAACTGATTTCCAACAAAGATTCAAAGGCAATTCCGTGAAGAAAGAGTAGTCTTTTCAAAAATTGGTGCAGAAACTATTAGATAACCATATACCAAAAAAATGAACTTTAACCCACACTTTTCACTATATGTAAATATTAACTCAAAATGGACCATACACCTAAATGTAAAATTTTAAATTACAAAACTTTGGAAGAAAAAAGAGGAGAATATCTTTGTGAGTTTGGGTCAGGCTAAGATTTACTATATACAATATCAAATGCACAATCTATAGAAGAACAAATTGATAAGTTGGACTTAATTAAAATTAAAACCTTTTCCTCTTCAAAAGACACTGTAAAAGTAATGAAAAGACAAGCTACAGACTTGGAGAAAACATTTGTTAAGTTTTTTTCTGACAAAGGATTTTTATCCAGAATATTTAAAGAACTCTCAAAATTTAACCAAATGAAAACAGAGAATCAAATTTTAAAAATGGGCAAGAAATATGAACACACATTTTATTGAAGAAGATAACAGATGACAAATCAGCACATGAAAAGCTGTCCAACATTATTAATCATTAAGCCAATGAAAGTTAAAATCTCTAAGAAATACTGGTACAATCCCTATTAAAATGGCTAAAATTAAAAAGACTGAGGACACCAAGGATATGAAGGAACTGAAACTCTCAGATTGCTGGTAGGAATATGAAATGGTGCAACCATTTTGGAAATTTATGTACAATATTATCTCTTAAAAAGTTAAATATACATCTACCATGTATCAAGCCATTCCATTCATAGGTATTTATTCAAAAGAAATAAAAATATATATTCATACAAAGCCTTTTATATGAAAGTTGATAGAAGCTTTACATGTAACAGCCTTGTCTCAGAAACAACCCAAATAAACAACCCACAAACAGGTGAATGAATAAACAAACTGATCATAATTCATGCAAGGGAATCCTACCTAACAATAAAAAGGAATGAAATTTTCATACACACCACAACATGCATTAATAACAAAATAATTATACAGCATGACAGGAATCAGACCCCCTCCCTAAAAAGTACATTCTGTATGATTGTATTTATATAAAAGTCCAGAAAATCTAGCCTAATCTGTAGTGACAGAAATCAGGTCAGAATTCATTTGGGGGAAGGGATGGAGGAAAACTAGGGAAAAGACAGACAAGAGGGAGGGATTACAATGGGACACAAGGAAACTTGTATGTCAGTCACGATACTTGAATGAAGCTATTTAGAAAATAACATATGGGAAGACAGGAGAGGGAACTAAATGAAGAGGCTGAAACTGAGACTCTTGCATACACACAACCCCTTGCAAAGGGCTCCAGAAAATTTCATCAGCCGTTCAAAGAGCAGGAAAGGAAAACTGTTCCTAGCTCACCTGAAGGAAACAAAAACCTGCCAAAAACTGAATACTCCAGCCATTTACTTCAAGTGGATCTGGAGTGCACTACCATCAGCTGTAAGGATCTCTATGCTTTGAAATGAGCACGAGTACTGGTGTCAGTCCGGAGTGGTAGCACAGTTCTGGACCTAGAGTGTGTCTTTTCCACCCATGTTTTTATGTTTTTAGTATATTTTTGTACTCAAAACACTTAATATTGTTCTGAGATTTTTAAATACATATAAATATTATCATCTAGGTAGAGTTCTGTACCCTGCTTGTATCTATGTATACTTATAAAATATATTATTTAGCTTTTTTTTAGTTCTTTATAGCATTTTCTCATATACAAATATCATAGCTTTTAAAATGTTTTACCTCTATCTTCAGTTCTCACATCTTTTTCATTCCTAATGTTATTTGCACTTTATTTTAATGAATTCATAGAATTCATTAAAATAAAGTTAATGAATTTTACAAAGCTATTTAAAGACTTTTCCAAGATTTAGCCTTTTGTTTGACTCAACCTATACTTTTCTGAACTATTTACTTCTTTTTAAAAAACTATTTTATTTATTTATTTTTAGAGAGAAGGGAAGAAAGGGAGGAAGAGAGGGAAAGAAACATCGATGCGTGAGAGACACAACCATCGGTTGCCTCTCGCACACCCTCAGCTGGGGACCTGGCCTGCAACCCAGGCAGGTGCCCTGACAGGGAATGGAACCGGCAACATTGCTATTTGCAGGCCAGCACTCCATCCACCTAGTCACAACATTAGCACCTCTAATCCCTACATTGTTCAAGGGTCAACTGTATTTTGTATTTTGCATATTTGTTATCTGTCCTACACATTTAAGCCTCAGAGCAAGAGAAAGAAAGGAAAAAATAAACAAATGGGATTAAAACCATTTTAAAAGCTTCTGCACAGCAAAGAATCCATCATCACAATGAAAAGGGAACCCACTGTATGGAAGAACATATTCACCAGTGATACAACTGATAAGGGGGTAATTTCAAATATATATAAAGAACTCATACAACTCAACACCAGGAAGACAAGCATTTTAAATCCAATTTAAAAATGGGCAAAGGACCTGAACAGACACTTCTCCAAAGAGGCCGTACACATGGCCAATATACATATAAAAAGATGTGCAACATCACTAATCATCAGAGAAATGCAAATTAAAGCCACAATGAGATACAACCTCAAACCTCTCAGAATGGCTACCATCAATAAATCAACAAACAGCAAGTGCTGGTGAGAATGTGGAGAAAAGGGAACCCTAGTGCACTATTGGTTGGAATGCAGACTGGTGCTGCTACTGTGGAAAACAGTATGGAGTTTCCTTTGAAAATTAAAATTAATTGCCTTTTGACCCAGTGATTCCAATTCTGCAAATATATCCAAATAAATCTGAAATACCAATCAGAAAGAATATATGCACCCATAAGTTCATAGCAGTGTTATTTACACTGCCAAGATTTGAAAGCAGCCCAAGTGTCCCTCAGTCGATGAGGGGATACAAAGTTGTGGTTCATTTACACAATGGAATACTACTCAGCCATAAAAAGGAAGGAAATCTTACCCTTTGCAATACCATGGATGGACCTGGAAAACATTATGCTAAGTGAAATAAGCCATTCAGAAAAAGAAATACACTATTGTTTCACTCATGTGTAGAATCTAATAGGGGGAGAATGAACTAACAAGCAAAATAAATAGACTTAGAGAGCAAGCTGATGACTATCGGGGCTAGGAGGAGTTTGAGGACTGGTGGGGTGGGAGTAAAAGGATTACGAAAATAAGAGGAAATCAAATTATACTCTCAGGGCATATTCATTGTATATTTTATTTCTTGATTATACTAAAAAAACACATAAAAATAACAACGTAACTGTTGTACTTATAATATTATATGAAGTAGCATTTGTATCTTTTTAATATGTTCCAATGGAGCCCTAAGAGACAGGACTTGTCTCCAGGAAGAAAAGGGACATATCAATAAATCATGTAGTTATACACATAGCCTTGAAGTAGAAATGGGTGTTTCTATTAGAATTCATAATAACTAGATGAAACATAAGACTTTTTGACTGCTGAGAACATAAATCAATAGATGGTAATTATATAAGGAGTAATTAAGTTAGAATCACTTGGGAATAGTTAGAAGTAAAGGTGAAGAAATATAAAGCTTTAAATCTTAGTATTAAACTCCAGGTGCCCTAGAAATCATTAACAAATCATTAGGAAACACTTCTGCTAAACCCTGGAGAATATATGTATATTCTTTTCATGAAATTTTTATCTTTATTTGCTTTGAGACTATCACAGCTTTTTTAAAAAGTAAAAATGCAATTTCTCATAAGTTTAAAGTTATAACACAAGAGTGTTCATATTTTCATGAAATAATATTGGCTGTGCAAGTACATGGTTGTCTGTGATTGCATTCGTAGCAATTTTTGGTAATATGATATTAAAAGGACTCAATACTCACAGTTCCAGCTGCTTCTCTGTGTTGGTGGTACATTCAGGTCCTCCATTCAGCCCAGATATCTCCTCCTAAGTCCATGCATTTAAGTCCAGGTGCCTACTGTCCACCTCCTCTTGCATACTCATAAGAAGCTCTAACCCAGCTTTCCACAGCCTAACAGGAGGAACCTTCCCCATCCCACAAAACCATTGTCATATTCTCTGTGATGGCACCAATATGAATAGCTTAGTCACTGTCACCGAAATCTTCCTCTCCTCCCCAAGTCTCTCTAATTAGAAGTCCTGCTGATCCTACCTTCTAAATGCCTATCAAATCCAAATCTTCCTTTAAATTTCTACTAGCACAGCCAAAGTTCAGGGCCTTATCATATCTCGTCTACAGAATAGCAACAGCTTTGTGAATTCCATATGACTACTTCACCAGCCTTCCGGCCCCAGTCATTGTTTTATACTGTTGCTTTAGTAATAGCTCTCAAACCCAAATATGATCAATCTTTTTATTGTTTTTTTTTCAATTTAGTTATATTACTTTGAGATAGAATTCAAACATCCTAATTCATCAGCCATACTTAACTCCTTACAGGTTTAGGGGTCACTATTCTGTGTGCCTATGACATTTGAACATCTTCCACAGCCTTCTGCACTCTGGTTACTATTCTAAGTTTCAGACTAGACTGGGTGCTGACTGAAAGAGGTGAATGCAGTTTTCATCTCTGTATTTTCAATGCCAGGCACATGGTAGGTGCTCAGTAAGTGGATGAGTCAATGAACTCAAATTACCATATCACAGGGTGCTACTGAGTTAATGTGGACTTTCTCACGTAATGCTTACTGTTTAAAGTATTTCAAAGATGTCCCAGCCCAAGGAAAGTCTTCAGATTTTCAGTTGCTGAGTTGGCTAGTGGAAAAATACTTGCAGGCAAGATCGCCTCAGATGACTCTCAAATTAAACAGTTTATGTTTCTCCCATGTTGTGCATTCTTAGACATGGGCCTGGCTGTGCATCATTATTTATGTATGGTTACTCCATAATTATTCTTGGCCAGCCTGGTGACTTGCCATGTTGTCTGTAAAACTGGCCATTTTTTCAGCTTAACTCTGTGAGCTGGACTTGCAGACAATTTATGTATGGCCCGAGTTTCTGTAACTAAAGGTCATAGAACTTTAATAAAAGACTAAAGGCTAGTTTCATTAATCTGCTTTCTTTTATGGTCCCATGTGAGAAACACAGAGGTAATATTGATAATTCATGGAAGTTCTTATTTAGGAATTTAAAATATAATACTTGGAACTACAAAAGGTATAAGATGGTATAATAACACTTATAATAATATGTATGGTAATTTATTACTCAGAATTTACCATTTCTAAGCAATGTGGGTTTTTCCCCACACTTTTTGCTGTAATTTGAAAGAGTTACCTCACTATCCTCCCAGAGTATGCTCTACTCAAGTGACTTTCACCTTTGAAAGTATTGCATGTGTACTGAAGAATCAAGAATGGTATCAGGAATATGAGACCTTGGCTGCCTTCTGAAGAGCTTTGGACACCACAGCATTCTAGCATGTTGTCATAAGACAACACTATACTTGCACGAGTACCCTGAAAATCCAAGGCACTTTTCAATGGTATCATTAGGAAAGTATATGAGTGGACTCCCAGATCTCCTACTCACATTGTACGTATTCTAGGGAAATTGAATCAAAGCACCCTGTGAAATATTTTTCCTGAAGTTTGACTTGTTTCAAGGCTAACTCATATTAAAGAAATGGTCAAGAAGTACTACATTTTTGACTATTTAAACTAAGATACATGTTTTCATTTTACTTCCTGTAACAGCTAGAAGGAAAGTGGCATGCTCAAATGTGGAACAGCAGAAAAATCACTTGTGGATAAGATAACTTTCATTTATTGTGACATGCCAGATGTTGTTTTAAGAGGTTTACCTATCTCAACACTTCTAATTCTCAGGTTGGTGCTGTTGTTACCATATCTATACTCCAGATGGGGAAACTGAGCCATGGAGAATGTGAGTCACCTGTTGAAGACCACAAAGTGATAAGCAGATGAGGGAGAGTTCAGAAACAGACCGTTTAGTGCCAAAGTTCTTGCTCTTAATTACTCTTCAAAAGTGCATTTTCTCTTAAGCTGCTGTCATGAAAGACCAAGAAACAACAACAACAACAAAATAACATCCAAGGATCCTTATAAATAACAGAAAGGGAAATTACTGGAATTAAAGAAATATTGATCATTGAGTAAAGCATTGGAACTCAATTCAATAAAACTGGCCAATTTGCCTATTATTTTTCCAAATTGCAAGTAGTTTTGTTTACCAACTGAAACATTACGTAAAATTTCAGTTCTTGATAGTGCTTAATAGAAGTACCTTGTGTGTCAGTAACATACTAATCATTTTGCATTCAGATTGCTTCAAGTGAATTTGTGAAAATCGAGGGCCTTGCATCATAGAGAATTATGCGGCTACTCTATCTATAACCACTCCTTTCCCAACTAAGCTGTTCCTTTTCTTTTCACTTATCAGGCCAGAGATAACCGCTGAAATTTGCAGGTGTAAGACAGCCTATCTAAAAGAATCATGTTCATTTTCATTCTCTGATGGAATTTAATTTTATGAAGTTTTTCTCTGTAAATAAATTCACTTAAGTTAGAATATGTACTTCTGTATTGTAACTGATTCATTGATTTAATAAGTATTGTATGCCAGACATTCTGATATGGGTCAGTTATAGTTATCAATGTTAGCATAGTATGAAATAAATTTTAAATTTATACTTTATGATCTTGCTCAAAACGCTTCTAAGTAATTAAACTTTATTTCAAATTAAAATGAAGTTAAAACATAAACTCTGATACATGAAATTGTAATGAGACCATAGTTCTAAGGAAATAGAATTTCTCCATTATAATGTCTATTCCTTTAACTTGAAACCCTTATAAAGTAAGAAATGTAGCCCTGGTCATATTGCTCATTTGGTTGGAGCATTGTGCTGTACACCAGAAGGTTGTAGGTTCAATTCCTGGTCAGAGTACATACCTAGGTTCCCAGCTCAATTTTCAGTTTGGGTGTGGTTAGGAGGCAACCAATCTATGTAGATGTCTCTCTCTCTCTTTCTCTCTCTGTCTCCCTCACTCCTCCTATCCTCCCTTCCCTCCTCTCTTCCCCTGTCTCTCCCTCACCCTTCCTCTCTCTCTGAAATCAGTAAACATACCCTTGGATGAAGATTTCAAAAAAAAAAAAAAAAAAAAAACCCAACTAGGAAATGTAGCTGTCTAATTGACTGCCTAACATACTTCATTAAGTGCTTGTGCCTCTTCTCTCTCCAAGATGTAAAGACAGCAACTACTGAGTTTAGATTTGGCCAACTGAGGGCAAAAGCATTAAATCAACTTCACAAACTCAAAGCCCTCCAGCGATGAAATAGCCCTGAAATTCCTGTGCTTGCATCAGCATGTCTTGCCCAGAACAGGTCCTTCTCTACCTTCTCACTAGCAATGTGCACATGCCACATGGTGTCCCAGACACTTGTGTCAGCTAGCCTCCAGTTAGGTTTGTCAGCAGAATTCCTGGCTTCCTGGTGGGGAGTCAGGGTGGGAGAAAGGAGAGCCTCGGGCAGTGACACAACCATAGGGAGGAGCAGCACTGACAGCAGTCTCTGAGTCCCACCCAGGTGGTGGTGACAATAGCAGCAGACTCTGCAGCCAACTGTCCTTGTTGCTGGGTCCTGCCATTTGCCTATTAGGCCCTCAAGCTCCCTGGTGTGGTAAACCTGGAGTTTCTAATCTTTGAATAAACATCTTTTTTTTTTAAGATTTTACTTATTTATTTTTAGAAAGAGAGAAAGGGAGGGAGGAAGAGGGAGAGAAACATCAATGTATGGTTGCCTCTCATGTACCCCCAAATGGGGAACTGGCCCACAACCCAGGCATGTGCCCTGACTGGGAATCAAACCAGCAACCCTTTGGTTTGCAAGCCAGCACTCAATCCACTGAGCCACACTAGCCAGGGCTGAATAAACTTACCTTTGATTTGCAAAAGATTTTTAACTAACTTCCTGTGTTAATTGCCTTGATAGAAAGTATTTTTTTCCTGATGAATACAGGAGGGCACTCTGCAGTAAGGAGCAGGATGGGTCAAGACAAGAGAAAGCCTGGATGTACATGGGAATTGAAATGAACTTGGTTTGCCCAGAGTGTAGGAACATCAATGGGAGAAACACAAGAGGGAGACAAGTAAAGCAAGGCCAGAGATGAAGGGCTTCCATGCAACACTGCATTTCAATTTGTACCCATTAGGCAATAGGAGGGCATTAGGCAAAAGCAAGACACTTATAGTTTTTAAATAAATATTGAATAACTATTAAAACACATGCTTTAGAATTAGTTGCAAGGGTCATAATACTGGGAATAAAATCCAATGGGGAAATATAGAGGAATCAGAGAAGAGATTCAGTTGTATGTCTTGGTTTACACACTAACCAACTGTGCGAATTCAATCAAGTCTTTAACTTAAAGAAGTGAGAAGAGGGAACTTTTGGTCAAGATGGTGGCATAAGTAAACACAGTTCACCTCCTCATATAACCACAATAAAATTACAACTAAACTGTAGAACAACCATCATTCAGAACCATCAGAAATTAAGCTGAATGGAAGTCCTACAACTACAGAATTAAAGAAGAAAACACATCGAGACTAATAGGAGGGGCAGAGACACCAAATGGGCTGGTCCTACACCCACATGTGGCAGATAAAAGTTGGGAGGGATATCTCAGGAGCATGGGGTTCCAGCCCACACCAGGCCCCTCACCCCAGGGTTCCAGTGCCAGTTATGTAAGTCTCCATAACCTCTAGCTGTAAAAACCAGTGGGGATTAAGGCTGTGGAAGACAGAAACTGCTGGAATCCTAGGCAGTTTCTCTTAAGGGCCCATGCACAGACTTACTCAGACTCACTCCCTCTGACCTCTAGTGTGGGGATCAGATTGAAAAGCATCAGAGATATACAAGGAGGAAATGAATTGCCCAGAATAAGGGAAAGAGCTTGAGGGGCAGCTTTCTCCCAGACAGAAGGGCTAGAAGACACCATTGTTCTTTGTCTGAGCCCTTCCCCCACAGAGCAAGCAGGCAGGCACCAAATTTGAGACTCCATCAACCTGGCTCACCCTGTTTGTCCCACCCTGGTGATTCCCTGTGGCCCTGCTCCACCCAAATTTCACTCCCACCCAAGGTGCTCCCAGTGGCTTTTCCATATGAATAGCTTGTCTTGGCCCATGCTTCAGATTTTCTTAAATTCTCTTAACAAGTAGCATCTGGCTTCAGTGATCCCTGTACCCTCTTTGCTAAGTTTCCCCAGGCCCAGCACTAGCAACAGCTGGCCTGATTCACAGTTTGGCCTCTCCTGAGCACGTCCAAGCCCAGAACAAGTAACAGCCATCTTCAGACCACTTTTGTAGATAATGCTGTGTGACCCCAGACAGAACACAGGCAGTGGCTGACCTTGGAAATGCCAACAGAAATCAAGGCTCAGCTACAACAGGAGGAGCCTTGATTTCAACTACAACAGGAGGGCTGAATACAGCCCACACAGTGGGAGCACCTTGAGTATGCAGCTTGGATAATAGGGGTGGCTGTGCCTACAGGACACATACTACATTAGGCCATGGTACCAAGCCTGGGAGATGTAGTTGCTCTGCCTAATACAAAACAAAACAAAGGAAGTCTATCAAAATGAGAAGATAAAGAAACATGGCTCAAATGAAAGAACAGATCAAAACTCCAGAAAAAGAACTAAATAAAATGAAGATAAGCAATCTAGCAGATGCAGAGTTTAAAACACTGGTTGTAAGGATGCTCAAGGTACTTAATGAAGACCTCTGATGTGGATCCCAGCCCACAGGATCTGTGTGTTGTGACTGCAATTGACAAATTCACATGGACTACAGAAATCCTGGGGAGAAAAGGGGACGGCATGGCCACTGTCTAAGTGAGAGAGAGGGTGAAAGGGCCAGAGAGCCTGACCCCTGCCTGCACAGGCTTTTATTGCTTTTCTGGGCATATTACCTCGAAGAAGGTCCTCATTTACTATGCACAATTTCACTGTAGGTGATTACCCTTTACAGACAACAAAGGAAAGAATGTTGCTAATTAGTTCAAAGAGAAGGATGTTACAGATCAAGGCGGAAAGTGGTTGAACTGGTTACACTCCATAGTTGGGAGGTTTAGCACAGACTTTAGGAAGTTAAAGATACTCAGTAAACATTTGCTGCCTCAATCCAGGGTGAGGGAGTTTTAGCAAAAGCAAGTCTCATAGCAGCCTAGGTGCAATGCAGGCCTGATTCCCCGCAGGAGAACCTGTCTGTGGGCATGGGTCCTGTGTGCCGGACTTCCCTCCCCACTGGCTTCTCCGAGCGGGGGCTGGGGTACATTTCCCATGTGTAGGACGGTTCCCTATAGACCTCAACAGCATAAATAAGATTCAGTCAGAAGTGAAGGATACACTAATTGAAATAAAGAACAATTTACAGGGAAACAACAGTAGAGTGGATGAAGCCGAGCATCAAATTGGTGATTTGGAACATGAGGAAGCAAAAAAAAAAAAAAAAAAAACAACCAATCAAAACAGCAAGGCAAAAAAAGAATTTAAAAAAATGAAAATATGTGAAGAGCCTCTGAGACAACTTCAAACATTCCAACATTTGCATTACAGTGATACTGGAAGGAGAAGAGAAAAAGCAAGAAATTGGAAACCCATTTGAAAAAAATAATGACAGTAAACTTCTCTAACTTGGTGAAGAAAATAGACATGCAAGTCCAGGAAGCACAAAGAGTCCCAAACAAGATGGACCCAAACAGGCCCACTTTAAGGCACATCATAATTAAAACGCCAAAGGTAAAATACAAAGAGATACTCTTAAAAGCAGCAAGAGACAAGCAGTTAGTTACCTACAAGGGAGCCCCTGTAAGACTGTCAACTAATTTCTCAAAAGAAATTTTGCAGGCTAGAAGGGATTGGCAAGAAATACTCAGTCATGAAAAGCAAGAATACAACCAAGATACTCTACCTAGCAAAGCTATCATTTAGAATCAAAGGACAGATAAACAGCTTCTCAGACAAGAAAAGCTAATGGAGTTCATCATCACCAAACCAGTACTATGTGAAATCTTAACGAATCTTCTTCAAGAAGAAGAGATCAAAAATATGAACAATAAAATGGTAATAAATACATATCTATCAATAATTTAACATAAAAACAAAATAAACAAATAAGCAGAACAGAAACAGAATCATAGATACAGAAAATGTTTTGATGGTTACCATATGGGAGGGGGAGTCAGAGGGTTGGGTGAAAAAGGTAAAGGGATTAAAAAGTACAAATTGAGGCCTGCAGGCTCTGCCACCACCTTGAACCTTCCCATGCCCAACCATGGTCAACCCCACCATGTTCTTTGACATTGCTGCCAACCACAAGCCTTTGGGCCACATCTCCTTCAAGCTGTTTACAAACGAAGTTCCAAGACAGCAAAACACTTTCCTTCTCTGAGCACTGGGAAGAAAGGATTTGGTTATAAAGGCTCCTGCTTTCACAGAATTATTCCAGGATTTATGTGCCAGGGTGGTGGCTTCCCATGCCACAACAGCACAGGCGGCAAGTCCATCTATAGGGAGAAATCTGATGATGAGAATTTTGTCCTGAAGCACACAGGTCCTGGCTTCTCGTCCATAGCAATGCTGGACCCAACACAAACTGTTCCCGGTTTTTCATCTGCACTGCCAAGACTGAATGGCTGGATGGCAAGCATGTAGACTTCAGCCAGCTGAAAGACAGCGTGGATGTTGTGACAGCCATGGAGCGCTACAGGTCCAGGAATAGCAAGACCAGCAAGAAGATCACCACTACTGACTGTGGACAATTCTAATAAATTTGACTTGTGTTTTATCTTAACCACGAAGACCATTCCTTCTGTAGCTCAGGAGAGCACCCCTTCACCCCCATCTGCTTGGAATGTTCTATAATCTTTTTGCTCTCCACACAGTTCATTGGATTCCATGTTTTCCTTACCCCTTCCAAGTCTAGCTGGTTTGCTGAGTTAAGTTTATGATTATGAAATAAAAACTAAACAACAACAACTGGTACAAACTGGTAGTTACAGAATAGTCATGGGGATGTAAAGTACAGCATAGGGAACAGCCAAATAACATATACACATAACCCATGGACATTGGACAAAGTTATGGGGATTGCCTGAGGGAGTAGGGGGGCTGGGTGGAGGGGTCAAAGAGGGAAAATTTGGAACAACTATACTATCATAAAAAATAAAATGTAATAATTAAAAAAGAAAAGTGAAAAGAGAATTCTAGATGATTCACAAAATATCATCAGACATTAATGTCTTTAACATATTGTTGCAAAACATAAAATTATACTTTTCTAATGGTAGGTTATTTAAGCTAGCATTTTGTAGGTCATTCAGTGCTATATTCTTGTTCTTTTCTATACCACATATTCCTAAAATGTTATAAAGAAATAAAATCAGTTGTGCAAGGGCTAATTTTTATGGTGAAACCTACGGGAATGTAAAATGTTTTCCCCAAATATTTGCTCCCATGTGCTTCACCTAAAAGTGGTGCAAGTAAGTAATGCAAACCACGTTTGCAAAATTGTGTAAGTTCTAACAACTGCACTGTTATAAATATGCTTTATTTAACCACAATATACTAAAAAAAACAGTTTAGCATTTACTTTACAGTTATTGAAATGATCAACAATACATTTATTTCTGTGTATTCAGTTATGATCAAATAGTTATAGACCTGGAAAGGGATTTTATATTTTAAAATTTTACTCCACAAGGAAGCAGGTGAAGTTGACATCTAGATTTTGAAAGTTATTAGCAAAATGCATACATTATAATTTACAATTAAATATATTTAAATAATTGCATTAAGTTGCAATAAATTCTATTTCTCCAAAGGATGTTGAGGGTGCAGTGTTTAATAGTCTTCAGTCGTTTGGTCTGTGGGTTCACCTTTTCTATAATTGCTGACATTTCTCTGAAGGTTACAGAGGGAAAAGATCTTAAAAATAAAGTTAATGAGTCTGTCTTCTGGGCTTCCAAAAGGAAATTGAGACTGTTTGTCAGTTTAATGACAATCTATCCACCTTGTAAAAGGACAATTAAAGGTAATGTGCTCTCCTCATCAGACAGGCTTTTGACTGGATATCTACTGACCAGCTGAATAGCTTTGAGGCATTCAGGGAGAGTCTATCAAGCAGTATTTTCATCTCTCATCCTTTAAGTGGCTACGTTTAAGCATATATTGTGACATTTACTTTAAAGGTGCTACCTACAACATCCTGTCATTAGTTTGATCAAAACTTGCTCTAATGGGCACATTTTGGCCCTGGCATGCCTAGCACTTACCTGTTTTCATGGAAGTCACAGGTGAAAAAAGATAAAGGAAAACTGGCTTCTCCATTACAAGTTGATTGAAGTCAGCATAAGTTATTGAGCACTTACTATATGTAGCTGCTAGCCTAGGTAGGTCTCTCTCCAACTCCCGCTTTTTATTTTATTTAGATATAATTAACATATCCCAACAGGCAAGCTCATCATCTGCCCTCATAAAATAGCTCTTCTTTCTATATTTTTAACTTAATGAAACCACCATCTAAATGTTGTTTACTTCTCCTCCCACAACCCATCTTTAATCAATTATCAAAGCATGCTGATTTTCTCAAATTCCTTGCCTTCTCCCCAACCAAACTACCCATTTTCAGGCCCGATCTACTATAGAGGCTGTATTATCCTTCTTCTTGCCATTGGACTTGTCCTGTTCAACTCTAGCTTTTACACAAGTCCCAGAGGCTTGAGCAAACTTCCACCTCTGCCCTGCCACTGTCCTCCAGCCACCTTGCCACAGTGAAGCATCAGCCAGTCTGTCAGGGCTGCTTAACTCTCGGCAATGCCACTTTGATGGAACTCGGGTTATTTCCGTGCTTCCAGCCTCATTTCAAACGTCCATACCACCCAAAGGCTTGTGGTTTTCTGCACAAATCATGCTCCTTTTCACTTCATTCATTCACTCATTCATTCACTTATTCAAGAATTATTTATTAAGCTTCCTATTCTATACAAGGCTGAAAATGCAATAATGAACTGAATGTCTACACAGAGGTTACAGTCTAGTGGATTCCTTTAGAAATCCCATTTTCTCACTCCAGATCCAGATGAATTTTATTCATTGTTATGCATTACCTTCTAGGAGAGACTTCTGAACAACCATGCTCCCCAACCCCCATCTGATTACTACCTAGCTCTTCACCTGACTGTGCTGCATGCATGAATGAATACCTGACCAAATAGCTCTGCTCTCAAACACCTTATAATTGATGGGAGAACATAAGAAATATGTACGTGTCTCCATAAAATGCAGAGAGCAATCAGGGAAACAAAAATATCTCTGTATTACAAAAGTGAGAAATTTCTTCCAGAAATATTCCCTGAGTACCTGGTGAGAACTGTGCTTGGAGATGGGAGGAGCAAACAATAGTCCACATTTGAGGAAATCATTGAATAACATGGGAGTCAGAAACTTCCACGGGGAGGAAGCATTTGATATGAGAAGAATTTCCACAAAAGACAGTGAGGAAAGAAAAAATATTCTAGGTATAAAAACTGTTTAGCAATCTGAGGCAGTGGAAGATGAATCTGGAATAAATGGATGCACTTAGATGCCAGATGCCCTGCTGAGATATCTGTACTTACTGTGATGGGCAATGGGAGACTATTTCAAGTTCTTGAGCATGGAGTGAGATAACCCCAGCTGTGCTCTACAAGGAATTGAAAGACAAAGATGGGAACTGGGGAGAGAAGGGCTGAGAGGCCTTTTGTGTAAATCCATATGAAATCTGATAGACACCTGAGGTTAATGGCAGAATGAGAATATAAAGAAAGAATGATATCAGAAAAATAATGAAAAGAGACCTAAGAACAAAAGAAGATTTGCATGAGCAATAAAAATTAATATGGAACATGTTCAGACATCTACTATGGTGCCAATATTTGTTCATATCTTCCAATTCCAGTGTGAGCTAGGAGCAAGGTTGAAGCAGGAATCAGACCTTGTTTTAGCAAATCTGTCAACACCAGCAAAGTCCCTGATTCCCAGTGAACACTCAGGGACAGTTCAGGATGAATAACTTAGCCATCAATTAATTTTATACTGTCTCCTCTCTGGAAAAAAAAAATCATGCAAACTTTGGAATCATGGTCCATTTTCCTTTTGTGTTTACTAAGAAGAAATATATCTTAAAAAATTATAAATCACTGATTTTTTTCCCAGCAATTCCATCTAACATTTTGAGTTACAGTATTACCAACTATTTTCGTGAATTCATAAATTAAGTTGCTGGAGAAGCGGTATACTCTTTCATGTGTAAACTCAGGCTCTCAGTCTTTTTGAAGTGTTGTAAAAAGTAGAAAACATTGACTAAAGTTCCCTAAAATGTGGCATCAGTCTGCGTGTTTTCAGACACAAAGCAAGAAAAATAACTTTAATTTTAATTTTTTTCTCTTGCCTAGTAGATATTGTATCTGTCTTTGAAAAAGTTAATTTATGAGGCTGGTTTGATACCTGTCTAGTTACATATTTCTGGCTGCATTTCTATTTGAATGCTTTATGTCACTGCGAATTCAAGATTAAAATGACCAACTGCTTATGTTTCTCCTTAAATCTTTCTTTCCTCCTCACATCTCAGTTGCTGGTGGTGACAATTTATCTCTTTATCCTAGATTTTCAGGATAATTTCTGATTCCTGAACTGTGCTGGGGGAAAACAGTCTCTAATATGTCTTTCTAGTTTTCTCTCCACGTTGTCACTATATTTTCTCTCTGTTTCTGCAGCTTAATGTGCCTATGTGCCTGCACTCTCAACAATGTAGTATTTTCTTTTTTTGCATGGCTACTACTAAGACAGCTATGACAAAGCATTGAAAAATTAGGAGCTAAGAAAAACCTGATAAGATCTTAAAATTATCTTTAATCTGAAATTGTCCTATAATTTTGTTATGTACTGCTCTCCTTACATAAAAGGGAAAATTGCATGCTATGAAAAATTACATCATTTCAGTTTGATAATTAAAAGAACAAGTTTTTATGTTGTTTAAGACCATCAGAAGAGCCCTGGCTGGTGTAGCTCAGTGGATTGGGTGCTGGCCTATGAACCTAAGGGTTGCCAGTTCAAGTTCCAGCCAGGGCACAAAGCAGAAAGTCTGACTTCTTTCATATTTTTTTAAAAATCTATTTTCACTGTGAATAGTGCCAAATATTGCATCTGCTTTTTTGGCATACAGCATTGGTAACACCCAGAGAGTCTACCGTCTTTCCCCCAATGAACTAAAAGGATGGGTCTTCCTGTCATTCCCTAATGCACTGAGGAAAACTTTTAAGCCTCCCCGCATGTTCTTTTGGTATAAAGACATCAGCAAATGAGCCTGATTTCCTGATTTTGATGTATGTATAATGTGGTTATGTGTATCTTTGTTTTTAGGAAATACACACTGATATGTTTAAGGGTAAGAGAGTATATGTATGCAATTTAATCTCAAATGATTCAAAAAAATATGTGATAATAATACTGTGTGTGTCTAGGTATGAAGATAGAGAAGAGAGTATATGAAGGGTACACAGAAATCATTTGTACTATTCTTTCAACTTCTCTGCACATTTGAAATCATTTCAAAGTAAAAGCTTAAAAACCTTATTTTAATACCTTTTGTTTTATCAAAAATTTATGTAGCTTTCATGGACAATAGAACATTATGTATGAACAAAAAGAAAAATATAAAAAGCACCCATAATTCTATTCATCATAAAAAACTAGTCAACTTTTTGGTATATATTGTTCCAGTCATCCAAAATACTCTCATGATTGGGAAGTCAACATTAATTCCTAGTGAGAACAGTAGATCACTCCATTAGCAGAACAAAGAAAATGAACAAGTAATGATGACTCCAATATTGATGACCCAGAGAAAAATACACCTGCAGTCTACTGCTGCATATCTGCCTAGACACATATGGTAGGCAGCTCAGGCACAGAGGTGGGTGAGGAGGAGAAAGGAATCCTTTCTCAACAGTCCTCAGGAAACATATATTCCAAGTCACAGGCAGAATAAACAAGACTATATTAATGAATTCTTCCCACTCAATCCCATTTGAGCTCCTGCTTACACAATTGTCTTAACTCTGAGCTTTTGGAATCTCAGAATTACGTTTCACAGGAAATTCTGATGTCACAGAGAACCAGAAACAGGAACAGAAAAGTCTAAACCAAATTAATTAGTTTGCATTTCACCTTTGTGGGCTGATTCTTAAATATTCTGGTCATACTGAAGATACAGAGAACAATGAGAGGTGATGGTGGCATGAACTAGAGCTAGGTAAGAGCGAACATGAAAGAGAAATCAATGTCAGCTGTTTCAAAGGGAAGGCTGACAAGACTTGGTGATTGACTAGATAGACATGTGAAAAGAGAGGGGACAAGGAGGTCAAGAACAAGCAGACTGAAAATGATAGAAAAAAGAAAACAATCAAATATAGAGTAGAAAATGCAGTAAAGGCTCAAAACATCAACATTATTTATCTTCTTTAAAGCAATATACTTATTTATACATGAGAAGGTAACCTTGATTTACAGAGCTTTTCAAGTTAATGGATTTTAGTTAATCCTGGCCAGCTGTTTATTCTTGATACCGTTTGGATTCTGGGCAAACTTACTAAAATCTCATTATAATTTAAAGCTTGTTGCTAAGTAACTACATTCAAGGTTCTTTCTGATCCTTAGATCAAGATTTCAGTGCCAAAAAGTGGGTAAGCTAATTTGAAGTTTAGTGAGAGTTGATACACTCTCATATTAACTTTAATCATCTTTCATTTATGAGACCATCTCTGCATGAACAAAGTTAGATATTTCACCACAGAAGCTGAATGTTTACTTTCCTGGGCTCTTAATCATCTGTTTAAGGACATGAGGAAATAGTATAAGACCCTCCCACTGAATGACCAGCAATTCTGTTTCACAGGGCAAAACAGAATTGCAGAAATGTGAATCAGCATCATGTGGGCTAAAAATACAAATACCTTTATCTGCGCTTTTTTTTTTTTTTGAAGGAAATGGGAGGTCAAAGAGAGAGAGGCTTTTCTGGAGCACTTGGGTATTGAGGGAGAGAGCATCTCCAGAAAGGCTGACATGGTGACAGGTTCAGGGCCACTGGGTTTAGCATTGGGACTCTGGTTCTAACACACTGAGGAAGGAATGGGATAACCAAAGGTTGAAATGGTGCCTAAACAGTACATGAAAAACTTTCTATTTATAAAGTTATTTGTCACCCTTGATTTATGTCTTTCAGAGTGCTGATTTGTGCTCAGTAGCTATGAATGGCAAAAAACAGCAATCATGCTAAACACTTCCTGTGTCACAAAAATATGCTGTATCTTTAATGACTATAGAAAAGTGTAAAGTGTCAGTGATTACATTCTATACATCAAACAAGAATGCTTTGGAAGAAGTCACCAAGATGGAACCATGGGTTAAAATATACTTCTTAAATCTTACTGGAGTAAAATATACTTGAGATGTGGTGTATCTGGTGCAGTAAATAAAATCAAAGAGCATTCCCCGCGAACAGAAAATGTTTTCCATAAAATCCTGATGGTGCATTCAATCACACCCCTTACTCTAATTTTAATTTTCTCATTAAAATCTAATTTATGACACATTTAAAATTCTCTCCCACACAATGGTAACATGTAGAAAACAATAAGCTGCACCTACCCTGGAGGGGAAAACCAAGTAAAGACACTGTTTCCACACTCCACATCACAACTCAGTTGAAAAGACCTAACACAGTCATTGTTTGCAAAAATCTGACACACTGCTGGATAGGAGTTAGTGAAATATGTTGGTAATAAGTACAGGAATGTTGGAAGTGAGTCACACAATTATTTCCTGATTTATCAAAAAAATAAAACAAACAGTTCAAAAATTAGGCTTAAGGAAAAATTGTTTCTACACTAGAAATCTAAAAGTGTCCTATTATAATTGTTCAATTGACTCTAGTTTGCTGACAGTTGTGCACTAGCTTTTAAAAAAAATTATATTTTATTGATTATACTATTACAGTTGTCCTAATTTTTCCTACTTTGCCCCCCTCCACCAAACACCCTCAACTCCCTCAGGCAATCCTAAAACCATTGTTCATGTCCCTGGGTCACACATATAAGTTATTTGACTACTCCATTTCCTATACTGTACTTAACATCCCCATGGCTATTCCGTTTTTACCCATTTGTACTTCTCAATGTCCTCACCTCTTTACCCTTTCCCGATAGACCCCCATCCCATCTGGGAGCTATCAAAATGCTCTCCATATACATGATTCTGTCTCTGCTCTTCTTGTTTGTTTAGTTCATTTTTAAGATTCAATTTTTGACACGTATTTATTACCATTTTATTGTTCATAGTTTTGATCTTGTCCTTTTCCTTAAGTCACTCCCTTCAATATTTCATATAATAATGGTTTGGTGATGATTAACTCCTTTAGTATTTTTCTTGTTTGGGAAGGTCTTTATCTGCCCTTCAAGTCTAAATGATATTTTTGGGGGGTAGAGTAATATTGGCTGTTGGTTCCTGCTTTCCATGACTTAGAATATTTCATTCCAATCCCTCTAGCCTGCAAAATTTCTTTTCAGAAATCACCTTATAGTCTTATGAGGGTTCCCTTATAGGTAACTAACTTCTTTTCTCTGGCTGCTTTTAAGATTCTCTCTTATCTTTAATCTTTGGCACTTTAATTATGATGTATGTGCCTTGGATTGGGCCTCTTTGCATCCATTTGTTTGGGTCTCTCTGTGCTTCCTGAACTTGCATGTCTATTTTCTTCTCCAAATCAAGGAAGTTTTCTTTCATTATTTTTTCGAATGAATTTCCAATTTCTTGATCTTTCTCTTCTCCTTCTGGCACCACTATTATATGAATGTTAGAATGCTTGAAGTTGTCTCAGAGGCTGCTTACACTATCCTCATGTTTTTTGGATTCTTTTTTCTCCTTGTTCTGATTGGTTGTTTTTTGCTTCCTTGTGTTTAAAATCATTAATTTGATTCTCATCTTCATCCACTCTACTGTTGTTTCCCTGTAAATTTTTCTGTATTTCAATTACTGTGTCCATTTCTGACTAGGTATTTTTTATGCAGCTGAGGTCCTCACTAAGTTCCTTGAGCATCCTAAAAACCCAGGTTTTGAACTCTGCATCTGACATATTACTTATCTCCATCTCATTTAACACCTCTTTGTGTTTGTTTCTTTCTATTAGATAGAGCTGCTATGACTCCCTGTCTTGGTGGTGTGGCCCAATATAGTAGGTTTCCTATAGGGTTCAGTGGCATGGCCTCCCCTATCATCCAAGCTGGATACTCAAGGTGAATCCTTCATGAGAGCTGTGTACTCCCTCCTCTTGTAGTTGAGTCTTGATTGCTGTTGGCAGGTCAAATGGGAGGGATTTACCCTGGCCAGCCACCTGCAAGAACTGGCTGTGACCACTAACAACCAACCTTTGCCCTCCATGGAAGATAATTATGCAGGGGGAAGGTGGCAGTACTCCAACATGGTCTGTAATTGTCCACAGGGTATACAGGCTCTGGGGTTTCCCACGTGGTGCGGACCAAGGTCAGTCCCAACCTGGGTTCTTCCCAGGGCCTCCCTGCATGAGCTATAAAGCAATCTGAGATGGCTATTACTTGTGCTGGACTTGGAGATTCCTAGGCAAAAAAAAAAAGCTGTGAATCTGGGCTGGCTGCTGCTAGTGCCAGGCCTGGGTCACTTAGCAAGAGGTACAAGAGCCACATGTGGCTTACTTTGGCCAGCTGTTGCTGGTTTGAGAGGATTTAGGAAGTTGTGAAGCATGAGCCAAAACCAGCCATTCATATGGAAATGTCACAGTTAATAGTGCCTTCCTGGCACTGGAACCCTGGGCTGGGGGCCCTGGTGTGGGATTGGGACTCCTCACTCCCAAGATATCCCTCCTGAACTTTTATCCACCACATGTGGATGTGGGAGTAGCTCATTTTGCATCTCTGCCCCACCTACCACTTAAGATGGATATGGTTTTTTAAATTCTGTAGTTGTCAGACTTCCATTCCACTCTATTTCTGATGGTTCTGAGTGATGCTTGTTCTACATATTAGCTGGAATTTTGATATAGTTGTGCAAGGAGGCAAGCCACGTTTACCTATGCCACCATCTTGACTGGAAGTGCACTGGTTTTTTAATTCAGCAACATTCTCACCTGAAAGCACAAATACTAATCATTTTTTAATACTATTGCCAATAACTTTAGCTATTCTCAGATGTGCTCCCCTCTTCCAATGGAAACCTGCAAACACACAACAACCCTGAATGACTGAAGATTTTCATTTCCTCTTTATTTAAATGCTACTATGTGAAAACAAGGCTTCCATTTTGTAAATATATTTACAAAGAAACTCATCTACTTAAAAATGAAGTTAATTTTTTTCCCTTCAAATGTCTTGTTGAAAGTTAATTGACTTTGAGCTCAATAGTCAACATTTTTGGGGTTGTTCCCATACTTCTCCACAAGTGAAGCCAACATGATGCATAGCTAAGGTAAGGGAAATTTGCCATTGGCATTATGTTGAAAAGAAGTATGAAAGGAGGTCACCATGTGTAGGGTAAATGGAAGCAGTCTTGCTTCCTCATCCAGATATCTGGGTAACTAAGGGAAGCAACTTCCCATAACCTTGAATGGGCCTGATATGTAGTGTTCCCATAGCCTTGAGACTGGGTCGGATAAATGGTTCCCATAACATGAAGTGGGCTTGCATGCACAGAATCATGCTGTGTTATACAATATATTGGCTTTCTGCCAGCTTTGTTTGTCTATAGTACTTAAGGAGGTAGGGGCTTCTCATCGCAGACACGCAGCTTGCAGCATGTACGGCTCATCTACCCGTGAATAAAAGCATGTCAAGCATCCCCACAGCTCCACACATTTTCTTCCATCTGCCCAAATCTAGAGTGGATCTGCCAGGCTTTAAAAGGCTGCAGCACACCATGCCATTGCTCTGGTGTTATTGCTGTCAGGAAATAAGACTTCCATGATAGCCCTCATATAATACTGTCATTGTGTTGAAAATGTTACTAGTTGAAAGATTCACCAGTCAAAGGCAGGCCCAGAGGAGCACCTAAGGTCATATAGGAGAAAACAGTAAACAGGCCATGAGAGTGTAATATGAGCCTCAACATATACAAAGAAAAGGAGTTTATCTACTGAGCTTTGAAAGGGCTATGCAAAGACACCAAAAGGGCCAAGTAGGTATGGAGATAAGAAAAGGGAAGGATGAGAAAGGGAACGAGTATTCTAGATAGTGAATGAAGCACCTGGAAATGCATGAAGCTTCAGGAAATACCCCAGCTTTCAGCCTGAGCTGCAGACTTCCTCCAGGTGTTGTCCATCTGCATGCAAATTGCCAACTTGCTTGTTGAAATGCAGCTTCCTGAGTCCTGAAGGGCATCTACAACAGAAGCTGGAGCCCAGGACTTTCTTTTTTAAATAGCATTCTGGATGATTGCTATGCACACTAGATTTTATATCCTCTAGCATAGCATAAGTATGAGGAGGGAAGAAGTGCTTCAGGAAAGAAGGGAAATGTTGGACCACAAAGTCCTTGAACACTAAGGATTTGGGACTGAACACCTTCTTGAGTACAATAAAGAAGCCAAAGTCAAGATTTACATATGAGCATAAGGGGAACAGAATTCTATTTTAGAAAAATCATTCTGATGATAGTGTGAAAGAAAGGATTGAACTGGGCAAGACTGGGGTAAAAAGTCATCTAGGGAACAGAGAGCTGAAAAGAAACAGAAAGTAGAACTTGGGGTTGATGAAATGGCATAGGAGGCAGGCTTTCTGTCTCAGGAGCATGCCCATGCCTTTCTTCCCTCTCAGGCACACATCTTTACTTTTCTCTCCTAAACTCTAAGGGTCCCATGAGACTTGCAACCGGGAGAGCAATGGACCCTTTCCTCTGACTTTTCATTGAGCCAACAGCAGCCCTGCCTAGGCTGTCTTCTGTTGTTTCTTCTGTCCTAAGCCCTTCCTTGTTTCGCTGTCCCCAGCTTTCATAAACATACTCTCAAAAGTCAAATCAAATAAATAAATAAATAAATAAATAGGATATGGTAGTGGCTGTAAGTGTACATGGTTTTAAGAACAGTGGGACATCAAGAATGATCCCTTCCCAGGGCTCTGGCTTGAGTATTGTATGTAAGGCACTGAGTACAAGGCAGGTGAGTAGAGTGAGTTCAGTTTTGAGTAGGTTGAGTTGGAATTATCTGTAGAACTAAGGGTCAGAAGACACACTTGGTATCCAGTTATAGACTTAGAAGTTGGCAATACAGAGCAGTAATGGAGGCTGTGCATAATAAAAGCTTATAGAATCACTTTTCTTTATAAAAAATGATAAATGAAGTTATTTCCCAATACTTAGTAAAAAAATACCAAGTTGTCCGAGATTGCAGGAAATATAAAATAGCTACTATGAAAGCCACAAGAGAGAACACTGAATAGAAAAAAAAAATTAAAGGCTCTTCAGAAGAACTACAATTGTAGTGGCTCCAACCCTGCCAGGTGCCTTTCTCCTACAGCATTTGCCCACCTGACGGCAAAATGGAGCAAGAAGGCCGCTTGCGTGCTGGGGCTTCCTTGTTCAGAAGGGCCAAGGGCCCCCTCTGGTTTTGGTGACCTCTTCCCACATGCTGTACTCCCAAAACTCAGATCCAGGAGCAAAAAACCTGCCATGATTTTCTTCAGTTTAGTTCTGCCCTTCTGCATGTCTGTTACTTCCAGCCACATACACAATACCCGCATGCACGCATGTGCACTCTCTCCAAACACTTTCCTGCAAACATAAGCACCATTCCCTGACTACTTAACAGGCTACTTAGATAGCAATGAATGTTGAAATTTCTTTGTTTTATGGTTATATTTGTTTATGCCCAAAGAGCTAATATAATAATTAAGAAGTATGGGTTAGCCAAAAAGTCTGTTTAGTTTTTCCTGTAAAATAAAAGACACATGTTCCATTTTCATCAATAACTTTATTGATCTGGATATTTTGAGTATGTCGGCTATGTCCTGCTATTGGCTTCTAATGGGTAGAGACTAGGGGTGCTGCTAAACATCTCCCAATGCATAAGGTAGCCCCACAGCAAAGAATTATTTGGCCAAAATGTCAATAGTGCCAATAAACTACACAAAACACTTTTGATATGTTCGATCAGTCACAGCACCTTCTCCATACATTGCACAAATCCTTTTTTACATTGCAGTTGAATTTTTACCTTTCTTGAAAATATAAAGCATAATACACTGAAAATGTGTATTTTATTCCATTTTCAATATTAAAATGGCTGAACAAAAATTCACCATTTTGGATAAGTTTTTTTAAATGCACGCTGATATGACAGCTGTCACAATAGGATCTAACAAAATTGTTTCAAATGAAGTTAAAGACAACTAAGCACTGCTAGACTCTCGTATGGTAAATACTAAATGAATTTTTTGGCCAACCCAATAGAACAGTTATTTTAAGTTGTATTCTGAGGCCATAATTATTACTTCCATTCCTGATATTTTCAAGCATCACTTCCTCCATTCACTCCACTTTTAGGTTTTTCATAACTTCTTCTTCTCCAGGTTTTATAATTTTCTACCTACTCCACCAAGTTAACTATATCTAAATCAAGTGGTAAATGACCTCCCTGCCCCCTCTCTGTGCTGAACTAGGGCAACGAGGGATGCGCCTTGGCCAAGCACACATAGCCCCTTTCCCAGAGACTGAGAGGGGAGTCAAGAGGAAGCAAATTGTTTCCCAAGCTCAAGACTACCACATTCACCCAGGTCACATTTTCATTGATGCATTTATTCATTTTAGTATATCATTCCCTCCATTTTTCTTGTTCTTTCTGGAAATCTTTTAAATCTCATTAAGCCTCCTTAATAGATCCTCTAAATTTCTTTATTTTTTCTTTCATTTTTATTTGTTTTCATTTTTGTTCTTATATCCTATGAAATGACTTTTAATATCCAATGAAATTACACTTTCATTGATTTTTTATGTGTAATATCATATTTAATTATCCTGAGAGCTTGTTTATAATCTATTCTTTTTTCACGCATAGAATAAATAACTAATCTCTATGAGCACCTAATGGTGTCCTTTTTTGAAGTTTTCTTCTGTACCCTGGGTTGCTAGCATTGTTCTTTCCTAGTATTTGTTTTGGGGGTTCTCAGCTTTCATGTTAGAGATTTTCCTCAAATGGGACTACTAGCCCTTGGTTCATATTTAAGAATAAGACACTAAAGATTATTGGACTCTCTAAGTGCTGGGACACACCGTTGATTCTTGAGCTTCATTTACAGTGACTGGATGGATATCTTGTCATTTCATCAAAAGGCCACAAGTTTCTCCCAAAGAGACCAATCACTTTCTCCCAAAAGCAGTTGGGCAATCTCATGCTCAGAGAATATAAACCTGGGTGATGATGTTCTAGGAGATAAGTAGGTGAAGAAGAGCAGAAAAAACTGGAAGACACTCCTTATTTGGTATTTAAGCTCCCACTTTTCAACATTTCAGAATGTACTGCATACATCTCTCTCCACATTCAGCTGTGCTTGATGTCCTGTTCAATATATCCAGAGAGTGAATCTATAGCAATCTGGGGAGGACAGGGGGAGAGGGGAAAGGAGGGAACTTCTGTCACTGTGAGGCTAGGAAGGAGACTTAAGGGGGGAGGGTATGCTCATTTAAAATATTTTCAGCCCTGCCTATTCTCCCACTATGCTCTTATCACCTAAATTTTCTTGGGTTCTTCGGCATAAGCCCATGGGTTTTTTTTTTCTCTATATATACTTCTTCTTTGTTGCTTTCAGCTACTAAGTACTAGTTACCATTCCTTCATTTGCTGTTGCAAACATTTTGACCTCTCAGCAATGTTACTTGTCTTTTCTCTTGTCTTCTTGTCCTCGTGGGTTATAGCTTTTCTATTCCTTTACTGTCATTTCAGTGGTCTTCGGAGAAAGAGTAGAGATGGGTTCATGAATCAATTCACCATGTACCATCAAATTTCTAATTGATTGCTAAACATATTGGGTATTTCATGTATAAATTTCTAGAGAACACCAATATTGCAGCTCAAGTAAAATGTGTTTTCAAAAATCCAAGAAGCAGAACCATGTTATGACAAAATAATGATGATAATGATGATGTTAGATGAGAATCTATGGTACCACAAAAAGCCAGTTTGTATAGAAATCAATATTATAGGAAAAACTACATAATTCTAGACTGAGTTTTTATGACTGTGGACTGAGCCAACTATTTTAATTATGCTCTTAAGAAAGCTGTTGAAATTCAATTAAAGGTGATTTCCACTGCCATTCAATTGGTCACATTGCTTTTGAGCAAATGGACTTGACACTTGGCTTAATAATGATGAAACTATGGTTTGACTCTGAGAAACAAAATATGTGAGCTTTTAGCAATCATATTAAGAATTTCAGCAAAAAAAAATGAAAGTCACAAGACCAGACTAATTGAGTTGTAGGCTCAGAGATAATTTATAACACAAATGCTAATGTTATTTCTAAGGAAAGATGTCCTTCATTTAGAAAACCTAGGAAAATGGCCAAATGAACTGAGGCGAATCAAAACTATAAAATACAGTGAATCGGTTAAATGTATGGTCACTCTATATAGGATAACATGCCTAATTTTAAGAATAAATTAGTTGTATAATTAAAACTAATTTTAAGAATAAATTTAATTTCTAATTTATAACTATTTTCTTGAAAACTTTTCCATTACGAATTTTTCTAGATAAACTGTGATACAACTATTACTTTGAAAAGAAGAGGTTCTACTTCCATGTCCAATGGAGTAAGTGCACTCCATCCTGTCTCTACTCCTGCAAGCCAGTGAAAAATTTCCATTTTTTTCCCTCCAGTATACCCTGGCATAGACTGAAGGCAGCCCAAAACCAAGAAGAGGATAAATATTACCTAATTCTTCTTATAGGAGGTACCTACAATAGGCAAATAAATTCATAGAGACAGAGAGTAGAAGTTACAAGGAGCTGGTGGATGATTTTAGTGATAGAACTATTCTATATATTGATTGTGGTGGTGGCTACATTAATCTACATGTGTTAAAAATAGTAGAACTACATCAAAAATGAAGAGTCCAGAACTTGATGGCAGCTCTTAATCAAGTTTCTCCATATTTTTTCAATTATTTTTTGTCAATGGTAATTAGAATTAACCAGCACATAAAAGAGTTGTGCTCTGGGATTCTAGAAATATAGCAAAATTTTGTTGTCAATCCAATATTTTCTCTTTTATTTTTGAGATTTCTTGAAGTTATTTTCATAAAATTGAAATGTTTCTAATATTTAATAGTAATTGTTATTGATTGAAATAAAGAAGCAAACATATATATATTTGCTCTGTGTGTATATATATATATCTGTGTGTATATAATATATGTATATATATATATATATAGAGAGAGAGAGGCTTTTTGTAGGTTAAAAATCTATACTTTTTAAAAAAGATTTATTCTTTTATTTTTAAACAAAGGGGAAGAGAGGGAGAAAGAAAAGGAGAGAAACATCAATGTGTGGTTGTCTCTCATGTGCCCCCTACAGGGGACCTGGCCTGCAACCCAGGCATGTACCCTAACTGGGAAAATCATACAGGCAACACTTTGGTTAGCAGGCCCACTCTCAATCCACTGAGACATACCAGCCAGGGCTAAAAATCTATACTTTTTATCTACAGAAATAATTCCTTTGTGGTGGTTCTTGGAAGCATTGCTCATTTTCCCTCCTATCCCCCAATACATCCGACCTTTAAGTTTAAAAGAAATCTAATGTCTTTACCCTTTATAGAACAAAATACCCTTTATAAAGGGCTTAACTTGAACATAATTGCACCTTTTAGAAAATCACATTCTCTGTGAACTTATTCTAGTTAATCATTTTTCACCAGTTTGAAAATTTTCCACCAAAAGCACAAACATAGAACTTTTAATCACATAAGAGAAGCCCCACAAGGATTAAGTGTTATTATGCCATGAATCAAAAGCAGATCGGGAGACAGTGAGTTTCCCAAGAACAAGGCTGTTCTATGCTGTTGAACTATTTTAGTACACTAATCACCCAGACTCTTTTTCATACCAAAATACTTTTCTACTATTTTAATATTTATTCTAATCCAAACTTTGCTTATCTATCATTAAAACATCTTCCCAACCAGTTCTGATAACCACATCCTTGTTATTTCATTCTACTAAAATAATAGATATGTTATTCTTTCTTCATATTAAATGTTTCAAGTTTTACTTTTGGAAATGCCTTATTTATTTACCACTATCTTTGTTGCAAGTCCTTTTCTCTGTAAAATGGTATTAATGGAATAGCTTTCTGGTGGAACACCTTAGTTAGATTGTCTCTGGTATGCCAAAAAGAACTCTACAAATCTACTTTCTGAATGCTACCTCTCTAACTCCAGAATGACTCCATTATTAATTTAATTCAATCCAAAACACTTAGCTTGACTTTGAAGAGCCTCCATAATCACCCCCACATTTTCTTTCTGTCCATTGTTCTCACTGGCTTTTAGATTTTATCCTTTGATCTGCCAAAAATGCTAATTACCCTTTTAAACATATATCACATGCAATCTCATTTCTATGTCATTATTCACATAATTTATTGCTTAAAGAGCTGCCTCTTCTTGATGGCTGAAGTCAAGTTGCTCCTCCAATAAACCCTTTATGATCATGCTAAGTTTTCTTGAGTCATTCAGTATTCTCTACATAATTTATAGATTAGCTAACACAATCATGCCTCTGATTACTCTTATATTCTAATTTAAATATTGGCCTTTCTTTGCATTAAATTTGCAAACTCCAGAAATAGAACTGTTTGTTAATAAAAGGCAAGATAAATATGCAAAGAAAGCAATGACTTTCCTACATAAAAGCAATAATCAGGTATAACATGTAATAGGAAAAAGATCCCATTTTTGAAGTCTGATGCCCTACCAACTGAGCTATCCAGGCTCTGATCCCATTTTTAATAGCAAAACAATAGTATACCTAACAATGTAAGTTAAAAAAAAAGAAAGAAAACCATGCACAAGATCATTATAAGGGAAACTTCATTGAAAGACAGCAAAGAAAACAACCCCCCCCAAAAAAATAGAGAAATACCATCTTTATTGTAGCTGTCTCAGTACTCTAAAAAGTCAATGCTACCAGCCCAGGCAAGGTAGTTCAGATGGTTAGAGCATCGTCCCTATTTGCCAAGGATGCAGGTTTGGTCCCCCATTAGAGTACACACAGAATCAAACAATAAAAGGAACAACAAATCAATGTCTCTCTCCTTCTCCCCCTACCTCTCTCTGAAGTCAATGCATTTTTTTAAAAGTCAATGGTACTCAATTATCCTATCAATCTAAATCTAAATTAAAAAATTCCACATTTTTACAAATTGTTTCTAGTTTATTAAGGAAATAAAGCAAATGGCAAGAATACCTTAATACTTTAGAGAAGAATTACAATATAGATTAATTTGCTGTACAGATATTCAAACACTTTATTATTATAAAGTAATTAAAAGAGTATGGCCTTGAAATAAGAAATAGGAAAAGTGAGACAAGAAGCAGAATTACACATAATATTGTAAAATATAATAAAGTAGCATTTTACATTGACGATGAAAACATGAGCTGTTCATGTATGGGTAAGAGGTATATTTCATACTGAATATAAAAATACATTTTATACAGATTGAATCTATACATTAAAAAAAAAAAACCTAACAATTCTACTTTCTGAAATTGTAAAAAGAGCAAAACAACTTGAAAAGGCCTGCATGTTTATTATGGCAGCAGTTAAAAAAATATATAGTGTAATGCTATGCAACAGCATTCAACCACTAAAAAGAGTAAGATAGACTTATTTGTACTGACATTTAAAGTTTCCAAGACAGGGGACTTCCAGCCAAGATGGAGGTGTAGGTAGACACACTGTGCCTCCTTGTACAACGAAAAGAAGGACAACAACAAATTTAAAAACAAAAAACAACCAGAACTGCCAGAAAATCCAGTTGTATGAAAGCCTGACAACCAAGGAGTTAAAGAAGAAACATTCATCCATAGCAGTAGGAGGGGCGGAAGCAGGCAGCAGGGCAGAGAGGACTCGCAGCAAGGCAGCAGCTGGAGAACCAGGAGGGTGAGGCAGCAGCTGGTAGAGCAGGCGGTCCCACATTAGCATGAGGATGAACCGGGAGGAACAACTGGGGAGCGAGATAGACTGAGTAACCCAGGGTTCCAGTGTGGGGAAATAAAACCTCAAAGCCTCTGACTGAAAACACCTGTGGGGGGTGTGGCAGTGAGAGAAACTCTCAGCCTCACAGGAGAGTTTGTTGGAGAGATCCACAGGGTCCTAAAATGTACACAAACCCACCCACCGGGAATCAGCACCAGAAGGGACCAATTTGATTGTGGGTAGCAAGGGAAATGACTGAAAACCAGCAGAGCAAGTGGCATTGCTCACTATCAGACCCCGCCCCCCACATACAGCATCACAATGCAGTAACATAGGTTGCCGCACCCTAGTGAACACCTAAGGCTCTGCCCCTTACTACCTAACGGGCATGCTGAGACAAAAAAAAAAAAAAAAGGCCTAAATGAAAGAACAGGTCAAAGCTCCAGAAAAATACAACTAAGCAACGAAGAGATAGCCAACCTATCAGAAGCACAGTTCAAAACACTGGTAATCAGGAAGCCCACAAAATTGGTTGAATTTGGCCACAAATTAGATGAAAAAATGAAGGCTATGCTAAGAGAAACAAAGGAAAATGTACAGAGAACCAATAGTGATGTGAAGGAAACTGGGACTCAAATCAACAGTGTAGACCATAAGGAAGAAAGAAACCAGAAAAGAATAAAGAAACAAGAATTCAGAAAAATGAGGATAGGCTTAGGAACCTCCAAGACATCCTTAAATGTTCCAACATTTGAATCATAGGGGTGCCAAAGGAGAGAGGAAGAGCAACAAATTGAAAACTTATTTGAAAAAATAATGAAGGAGAACTCCAATCTGGCAAAGGAAATAGACTTCCAGGAAGTCCAGGAAGCTCAGAGAGTCCCAAAGAAGTTGGACCCAAGGAGGAACACACCAAGGTACATGATAATTACATTAGCCAAGATTAAAGATAAGGAGAGAATCTTAGAAGCAGCAAGAGAAAAGGAGACAGTTACCTACAAAGGAATGCCCATAAGACTATCAGCTGATTTCTCAAAAGAAACCTTTCGGGCAAGAAAGGACTGGAAAGAAGTATTCGAAGTCATGAAAGGCAGAGACCTACATCCAAGATTACTCTATCCAGCAAAGCTTTCATTTAGAATGGAAGGGTGGATAAAGTGCTTCCCAGATAAGGTCAAATTCAAGGAGTTCTTCATCATCAAGCCCTTATATGAAATATTAAAGGGACTTATCTGAGAAAAAGAAAATCAAAAATATGAACAGTAAAATGACAACAAACTCACAGCTATTAACAACCAAACCTAAAAACAAAAACAAAGCCAAAAACAAACTAACCAAACAAGTAGAAGAGGAACAGAATCACAGAAATGGAGATTACATGGAGGGTTATCAGTGGGGAAGTGCAAGGGGGAGAGGGGAGGAAAAGGTACAGGGAATAAGCAGCATAAATGGTAGGTAGAAAATAGACAAGGGGAGGTTAAGAATAGTATAGGAAATGTAGAAGCCAAAGAACTTATAGGTACAACCCATGGACATGAACTAAAGGGGGGGAATGTGGGTGGGAGGGGTGTGCAGGGCACAGGGGAATAAAGGGGAGAAAGAAAATGGGACAACTGTAATTGCATAATCAATAAAATATATTTTAAAAATATAAATAAAAATTAAAAAAGAACACACCTTAATATAGGAATTCAAGATATAAGGAAAAGAACATAGAACCT
The DNA here is from genome assembly GCF_022682495.2 of Desmodus rotundus. Classification (NCBI taxonomy): domain Eukaryota; kingdom Metazoa; phylum Chordata; class Mammalia; order Chiroptera; family Phyllostomidae; genus Desmodus; species Desmodus rotundus. The sequence goes on along the minus strand of NC_071394.1, from coordinate 51,293,391 downwards.
GAAATCAGAAGACTAGTTCATCTCTTGACTCAGCTTCTTAATTGTGAGTGGCTCTGTTTCATTTCTTAAAGGGAAATAATATTCTGCCATTGTCTTAGAGTTTGGTCAAATGAGATGGTCATTTAGAGATGGTCAAATGACAAAATATTTGTTAATTAGTTGGCATTTACCCCTGTGAAGACTGAGACAAGGATTCAAATACATGGAGTTTATTGAGCAGGTTCGGGAAAGACTGGGAAGGAAGGGAAGAAGTGGTACCTGGAAGGGAAGGCAGCAAATAATGGGATGCAGACCAGATGTTGCAGAAGTAGTAAGTGATAAGAGCTAAGGGATATGAGCAGGACTCTAAAAAATATGCTTACACACTTTTCAAAATAAAGTGTATCAATATTATTCCTTAGTAACATCAGCATTTGAGTTACAGGCACCTTCTCACCCTATATTCTGCCACCCTCCTCGGTGTTGATTCTGCGATGCCTTCCTAGAACACTGTCATAGCTTCCTCACCTCCAATAATCTTTATTTAACTCCACTCCATCTACCCACAAATGTATGACAATTACTTATTACTTAGACTTCCTATCTACAAAACCTTGAACTAAAATATTTTCTTTGTTTAAAGTCATTGACGATATTCATGGGTTGGAAGAATTAACATCATCAAAATGTCCATATTACCCAAAGCAATTTGTAGATTCAATGCAATCCCTATAAAATACCAATGGCATATTTCACAGATATAGAGCAAACATTTCAAAAAATGTATATGGAACCATAAACGACCCCTAATAGCTACAGCAATTTTGAGAAAGAAGAACAAAGTAGGAGGGATCACAGTACCTGATATCAAACCGTATTACAAGGCCACTGTAATCAAAACAGCCTAGTGATGAGGATCCTGGCCAGCAGGATCCTGTGTTGTGGCAGCATTAGACAAATAGATATGGACTACAGAAATCCTGTGGAGAAAAAGGGATGCCTCGGTCACTCTCTCAAGAGGAGAGCACTCCAGACCCTTGCCTTAACAGGCTTTTATTGCTTCTCTGGGCACATTACATTGAGGATGATCCTCATTTACTATGCACAGGTTCACTGTTACAGAAAACAAAGGAGAGAGTGTTGCTAATTACTAAAAGCTGAAGAATATTTGCAGATGTAAAGGGAAAAGTGGTTAAGCTGGTTAGACTTGTCCTTGGAAGGTTTAGCATAGATTTTAGGAAGTTACTTTAAAGATATGCAGTAAACATTTGCTGCCTCAATTCAGGGTGAGGGAGTTTTAGCAAAAAGCAAGTCTCAAAGCAGCCTAGGTACAATGAGGGCCTGATTACCCACGGGAGAACCTATCCATGGGCATGGGTCCTGTGTGCCAGACCTCGCTCCCCACTGGCATTTTTGAGTGGGACCTGGGCCCACGCCACGCAGAACGGTCTCCTATAGACAGAACAGTCTCCTGTATTGATATAAGAACAGATACATAGACCGATGAACCAGAATAGAGAGCCCAGAAATAAACCCAAGTCTCTATGGTCAAATAATATTCAACAAAAGGGGTAGAAGCATAAAATGTAGTAAAAATAGCCTCTTCAACAAATGGTGTTGGGAGAGCCAAGCAGCTACATGCCAAAATATGAAACTTGATCACCAACTCACACCATACACAAAAATAAATTCAAGGTGGATAAAATACTTAAATATAACTCGTGACACAATAAAAGTTCTAGAGGAGAATATAGGTGGGAAAATCTCAGATTTTCCATGCAGCAATATTTTCATCGATATATCCCCTAGAGCAAGGGACGTAAAGAAAAGAAGAAACAAATGGGATCTCATCAAAATAAAAAGCTTCTTCACAGCTAAAGAATACAGCATTAAAATGAAAGGAGAACCAACCGTATGGGAAAACAAATTTGCCAATGATACCTCAGACAAGGGTTTGATCTCCAAAATACATAAAGAACTCACATGACTCCACTTCAGGAAGACAACCCAATTAACAAATGGGCAAAGGATTTGAACAGACACTTCTCCAAGGAGGTCATACGCAGGGCCAAAGACATATGAAAAGATGCTCAGCATCACTAGCCATTAAGAGAGATGCAAATTAAAACCACAATGAGATACCACTTCACACTGGTGACAATGGCTATCATAAACAAAGCAACAAACAAGTGTTGGAGAGGATGTGGAGAAAAGGGAACCCTAGTGCACTGTTGGTGGGAATGCTGACAGTGAAGACACTGTAGGAAACAGTATGGAATTTCCTCAGAAAACTAAAAATGGAATTGCCTTTCAACCTGAGAATTCCACTACTGGGATTATACCCTAAGAACCCTGAAACACCAATCCAAAAGAACCTATGCACCCCCATGTTCATAGCAGCTCAATTTACAATAGCCAAGTGCTAGAAGCAACCTAAGTAAATGAATGGATCAAAAAGTCTATGGTATATTTACATGATGGAATACTACATAGCAGCAAGAAAGAAGGAGCTCCTACCCTTCGCAACAACATGGATGGAACTGGAGAGCATTGTGTTAAGTGAAGAAAGCCAGGCCATGAAAGACAAATACCATATGCTCTCACCTATAAGTGAAACCTAATCAACAAAACAAACAAGCAAGCAAAATATAACCAGAGACATGGAAATTAAGAACAAACTGACAGTAACCAGAGGGGAGGTGGGAGGGGATAATGTGGGGGAAATAGGGAGGGGTTTTCAGGAACATGTATAAAGGACATGTGGACAAAATCAAAGGTGGGTAGGATGGAGGGTGGGAGGTGGGGATGGCTGGGTTGCATTGAGTGATGGGGGGAAAATGGAGACAAGTGTACTTGAACAATAATAAAAAATTTTAAAAAATCATTATTTCAAGAAATTATTGGTTAAGAGTAAGAAGATTTTCATCATCCAGTTTCTCAAAGCCATTAAATATATTTACATGCATTATAAAGATTTAAGAAGAAAATATAGCTGGCAGTTTCCCAAATTTATTTGACCCTAAGATTCCCACAGAACAAACCTTGGGACATGCTGACTTAACTTTGATTATAAATTACTACATGTTACATCCTTCCAGAAACAGATACATGATGGCTGACTATTGTATACATGGCTTTGTAAAATGATCTATGGGACACTATTATCAAAAAAAAGGTACACTTTACTTCATCTGATTTTTTTTCATCTCTGTTTGTAGAGAATATAAAGCATTCTCCTCATCTAAGCACAATCCTTATTCTTAAGAGAAGAGCATTCTCATAACTTTCAAACTAAGACAATTCAGTGGAATTGGTCATTCTGGCCTGAAGGAAAATTTATCTCTGTTACACACTGTGATTATTGTTCAGAACATGGTCTTTCCTTGTTAACCAAAATGTCCCAGCCTCAGAATCCATGCATTTTCCCACCAATGCATCCATGAAAAGTGCACAGAAAGATTACTTCCCTTCAATGTCATCATGCTTGGTCAGAGGCATGGCTCAGTAAAACTGCCTAGATCTCAAGGGAAAGGTATTTTAACTCCTCTTATTCCCAGTTGTAGGCATTTCCCCCCAAGATATGCCAGTGTTCCAAGGGATGAAGTGGCTGGAGCAGCAATGTACTATGCCCAGAACAACCCTCCAAAGATCTACACCTCCATTATGTGCAGGAAGTGCCACGCATTCACTTCACTCTGGAGAGTAGTTTCAGAGTCCAAAAGGATCAAGTAGGTGTTTTCTATTATGGAGAAGCCCCTTGACCTTCAAAGCAGATCTTATAAGCTGTCCCATTTGAAACCCTGGATCCCAAACTTAAATAATGAAGGATCAAAAGTCCTATGTTTAAAACTACCATTCAGAAAAAAAACAAAAATTATTCAGTAACCCCAGAGTGGGCCAAGAATTAATTGTGTGAATCTCAGCACAATGCTGGCACATAACAAGTTTTCATTCATCCTTCCTTTTAGTAGTGATGAGTATTAACACATCATTGGAAATGAAAATCATCTCCCCCAAGTGAGCAGAAAGATTTCCCTAAAAAATGTTCAGGAGAAATTGCCAAAACCACTCCCTTTTTTGGCTTGTGGAATGTTGATGTTGGAATGCAAAATGTATAGATTATGGCTGTGCTTTCTGCTCTAAACTACTCCTGGGTTAAAGAGCATGAGAAACAGCTGATGTTGTGAATGAACATGAGGAAGCAGCGGCACACCCTGAGACCTCAGAAAAATAAATTCTTACATGACTTTGGACTCCAGAGATGCTGTTAAAGAGTCAAAATGACGGAAACTAAAGCTTTCCATGTTGGGTAACTACTCCAGGGAGTTTACCTGGGGCAGAGAGACCTGGTAAGGAGAAATAGGAGAGGCTGAGGAGGAAGGTGGGCAGACCCTGAGGAAGACATTGCCACACCAGGGAGTTTGGATTCATTCTGTATCACTTGGAGACTTACTGAAGGAAAGTATCATGATATGGTGGGCCTTGGGGGAGATTATTCTGAGATTGAATTAGAGAATGTTCAGGACTAATATGAGACTTAAGATTAGATATATTCTGAATAACATTGAAATCAGCTATTTTCAATATTTATGAGGGGTTGGTAGTACAATATTTTATAAAAGATCTTAGCCGGTTTGGTTTATTTTTATTACATGTCCAAGTAAAAAGCCTTTTAATGGTTCATTTGTGCACTGAGAGTTCCCCTAGAAGTCTGCAGGCTCACAGATCTCTCAAAGGCTTCTTTCAGATAATGAAATCTGATTGCAGTTCAAAAGCACTGAAGTCAACCTACATGTAAAACCAAGAAAACGGGCTTGATCATTGTAACAATTTTTAGTGACCACTGGTAATATATAAACTCTGTAATTTTTTTTTACTAGCTATAAGAACTGTTATATTAAGTACTAGTTTAAAGGACTCACCATTGGGTTTTTTATGGAAAACACTTTGTAACAATATTCTTTCAGTACTTGTACCATTATCATATTTTTAAAAAGTCCTGTCCTGGAATAAGTGAGGGTTAGATAGGTAAATGTATAATTTTGATACCAATAGACAGCTTATCCAGACCACTAAGGAGGCTTCAGGTTATAGCAGTTTGGGAGTGGGCTGAGGATAGGAAAAACAAGGGGGCCCAGTGGGAGTAGAGCTAGGTCCTGGGAGCCATTTGTGACCCAAGCCACACTCCTCAGGGATAGAGGTCAGAGGTTCAAGTACTGAGGGCATGCATCTGGACAAAAAAAAAAAAAAAAACTTTGTGAGCTGCCCATGGCTGTGGTGAGGACATGGAGTTTTGCAGAGCAACTCTAACCTCTTCTGGCATGAGACCACACTCCCTGGGTAACCAAGCCACGCTTTGTGGATGCTCCCCCCCCAGAGCTGAGGAGCCCAGGGGGTCCCACTCTGGCCAAGATGGTGGCTGGAGGATGTTCCTGCACTGAGCGCCTGCAGGGCTGGCAGGATAATTGGAAAGAAGAGGTCCTCCTACTCCATTCCAGTGCCAGCTTGAGGGTGAGACCAGGGAAGGCAGGCACATGGCAATAGAAGTTAGCATGGTGGCAGGGGAGATGCTAGACCAAAGAGGCCTGTCAGTTGAGCCTGGGGAAAAGGGGATTGTTTAGGAGGTGTGTTGGGAACCGCCCTGCCTGGTTTCAGAGGCTGTAACCCCTCATGGTTAAGGCTGAGTCAGAGTTGGAACCATAAGCCACTAAGGAGACGAAGCTTATCTCCCTGGCAGGTGTACCACCTCTGCCCACTTCACCCTGCTTGGCTCTGATATTGACCAGTTAGCCAATGACGGGTAAGAATCTTCAAGGGAGGATCAACCTAAGACAGGCTCTGGTCACCAGGGATAAGCTCGCAGGGAAGGACTCGGGGGGCTGTGGCAAAAGGGGGTGATGGACCCTCGCCCCTTGACTTTGAAATAGCCTGAGTCCTCATTCTGTCTGCAAGAAGTCTCCTAATCTCTTGGCTGCTTTACTTCCCTGTCTGACTTGAGCCTGAAGCAATAACAGAGGGCAGTGCAGTCCTGTGCTGGGAGGGGCGGATTCCCTGGGGAATCAGGCCTAAGGAAAATACGTACATTCCTGTGAAACCTACTTAATCTGTACCCTCAGTTTAAAAGATAAGGGTCCAGACCTGAGATGAGTCTGGAGCCTAAAGTTTTATGGCCCTCTAGCTGATTGGCTGTAGCTCAGAATAAGCCCTCAATGTTCTCTGTAAATCCTGTATTGTTTAATCCTTACTGGCTGACAACGATTGATGAGCTTTATCTGCATTCCTATGCAAATGAACCTAATAAAAGCCCATGGAGGGAAAGGCTCAAGGCCCTTCTCCTTTGAGAGATTGGCCACCTTTCCTCCCCAAGCAGATCATGTCTTGGTAGTCTTATCCTTCATCTGTGGCGGACCAGGGGGCTGCGTTAAAGCTCCCCGACAGAGGTGGACCCACCTGAAGCATGAGAAAACACCTGGTGGGTCCCAAGCTTATATAGAGCCAGTGAAACAAATCTTATATAGAGCCAATAAAGTTATATACACCCAAGCTTATATAGAGCCAGTGGAACAAAGAAATGCTCTCTGGTGAACACACTGGCCAGATGTATTCTAATGACCCAATGGCCATGTGGGCCCCATGCACAGGTTCCAGGAGGGAGCTTGAAATGTACTGCAGCTGGGAACAAACTAAGCTATAATGATGACCCTTAGCAGTTGCCCTTGAGCTCCAATGCACTGAATTTTAAATGGGAACAGGAATCTCTGGACACTCTTTTGTTTTGTTCTTGCTGAAGGCTGTTGGACTTCATCTGGGTTTTGTGGAGGAGGTAGGCTTCGAGACAAGAGTCTGCCATTCCCCCAGACCCTGCAGCATCTGAATAAAACCCTCTTTCCTTTTCTCACCAGCAACTGGTTCACAAGTCTGGCTTTTGTGGCTGCAGGCAGCCAACCCCCCTTTTTTTGTTTGGTAACAATTTTCTTGTAATTTTTTGTCCAAACTTGCACACTTTTGAGAGTAAAAGAGAGTGATATTAATAATTATGCCAGGATATATGGTCACCTGAATTTAGGTATGATGTGGCTAATGAATTTCAAAGCATTTATACACTTTATGTGAATAAACATGGACTTAGGATGGTGTTAGTCAAATTTAAAATGTCTCACACAAAAGCTTTTCATGATAAATTTTCATAGTAGATAGTTTGTGAAAACTTCAACTGTGAACTAAATTTTAGTACCTTCTCCTTCTGCAGTTAGGTGGTTTTATACTTTCATATCAAGGATACAGTTATCATTGGTTTGAGGTTTGTTGAAGACAGGACTTTCTAAACACATACGCATATATACACACACAAACAACTTTTCTTGCTTTATAATTTCTAGTCTGGGTTTGACCTTTGGTAATAACATTTAGTAGCTTTTGCTTTTTAAACTGTAGCTTAGAAAGCATTAAAGACGTGTGTGAATATTCTTTAATAATCTCTCCTTTTCCTATTTTATTATTAAAAGCACTAAATTTATAGGTCAAATTGTATTCACATCTTTTGCACTTTTTTTCCTTTGTCAATAGAGCTAAATTCTCCCAAATTTTGAAATAAAATATGGATAAGCTTGGCTTTATAACATGGATATATATCAATATATATTACCACAACTCTATATGTGAACCTATCACAGCTTTTCCAAACATATTCCTGTCTCCTTTGTACTGTTAACTTAAAAAAACAAGGCCTTCCAGAATGAAAAGCAACAAGCATTTATTTGAGACCAATAAGAATAGTTATTTGGTCCCTGACTGGTGTAGCTCTGTGGATTAAGCACAGGCCTGCGAACCAAAGGGTCACTGGTTTGATTCTCAGTCAGGGAACACGCCTGGGTTGCAGGCCAGGTCCCCAGTAGGGGGCACCCAAGAGGCAACCACACATTGATGTTACTCTCCCTCTCTTTCTCCTTCCCTTTCCCTCTCTCTAAAAATAAATAAATAAAATATAAATATATAAAATAAAATTAAAAAAATAGGTTTTTGGGAATCACTGATTTGGCCAGAAGCTCAAATAGTGTACCAATTAGTAGACAAAGGTAATGAGTATTTATGATAAAGGGAAGGGAAAAAATTGTATCAAAGAAGGAAAGCAGTTCTTTTCCTTTTTTTAAACTTTGTTTTTATTGTCGACACTATTACAGAGGTACCCATCTTCTCCCCTATAGAAAACATACCACAATGATGCCTATTCTAAAGAATATTTTTCATTCTGATTCCGGTAGTCGTCAGTATAGCAGTCATAATTGCTTTCTTGTTGTTTTGGGAAACAGTTCTTTGGGGTAGAGACTTGCTTTAGTCCCAGTCCAAAGGTTATTTTTCACTTTTAATATTCCAAAGGTTTCAGACATAAGACATGCAAGGCAGTTCCTCTGGCACAGCAGCTCTAGGTTCAGTTTAAAGTGTCCCCATTTAGTTGTTGTTGTTGTTTTTAAGTACTAATGGTATTTCAATTTATGGGTGACAATATGAAGAGGCCAATTCCACTGAAAAAAGAATTTATTACTTATATCCCACATCTGGAGAGAAGCAGACATTCCACTCCACCCAGGGCCATAGGGGAAGCACCCAGTTCTGCTCAGGAGCAGAAATAGAAAAAGTCTAGACCAGAGCCTTTATTGGGGTTTCTGCAGGAAAGGCAAAGCAGGGCAGAGTAAACAGTTTACATTGGCTCATTTCAAAAATCCCACACACTCTGAGCTACAGGGGTGGTCTCTTTTGTCTAGTACCTGGTCCTCTGGGAGGATTTAGAGAAGGGGAAATATTTGGCTTAATGTGTGAGTTAGATAAAGAAGGTTGTTGGGGGTATGGACTGGGGATAGGTTGGACTCCAAATGAAAGTAATACTTCCTGCTAAGACTTTTGTTATGTCTAGGAATTGACTAGCACAGGTTGGGGCAGTCTCTCCAGTTCCAGGAAGATTTTATAATATCAAAATATAATAAGAAAAACACCATCATAAGATATAAAACATTTTTAAAACGTGGTTAATGAAATTCCATGTTAAATTTAAGAGGCTTATAAGTTTACTAAAACAAAAAAAATATTTAATATACAAATATTCACCAAATATTGAAGGCAAGGACCACAAATCTATTCTTTCTACACCTTCCCATGATTTCTGAACTGTGAGTTCACATGACTACTGAATTGACAATTTGGGACTAATGTGAGTGTGGTCATCTTCCCAATCACCTTTGTGCAATCAAAATGATCCACCGTGTTTTCAATGTAATGCTGTTGTGAGTACTCACTAAATACTGCTGTTGAGGCATAGGCTTGCAGCTAGCTCCTCCTCATCAAAATGCACGTTCCTGAAGTTGCAAGACTTTGCAGGACATAAAAAGACATCGATAATTTTGAACTGTGTAGACTGCTAAAAATAGGTTTCCAGGAAAAGCCCTAATCTCAAAAAGAAAAATCAAAAGTAATGGTCAAGGCTTTTGAAAGTGGCCTGGCCTCTGACCACATACATATACACATTTTTCTGTAACAGAAATGGAAAATCAGCAAGCTCATCTGACAGGTTTTTCCTTAGATTTTATGCAGTTTTTAAAAAATATTTCTCTACTTTCACACCCAGGGATGTGAAAATGAAAAAAGTGTTCTTTCTCATTTTTCCCTCCTGTGTCTTTTAATGCTCCTAGCCTTTCAGAGCCAAGAGAATTTTGCCTCTTAATTGGAAACTCTTGCATTCATTTATTTATTCATTCAATCAGTTATTCGCTTACTCAGCACTCCTTTATTTGGTAGAAACTAGGTCTCAGGCATCATATTTTAACTTAGAATATTCCCAATTTTCTTATTGTGAACATTTCTGGATTATTTTGACAATAATTTAAAAATGTGGTTGAAAGAATATAAGAATAGTTTAGGATGTAAGCTTTGAGTCTAGTCTCAACTACCTACTTGCTATGTGACCTGGCTGATGAGTTATCCTCTCTAGGTGTCAGTTCCGTTATCTATGAAATGGAGAGGATAATCATATAGACATAACATATGGGGCTGTCGTGAGAAAGATATGAGAGAGCAGAATGTGTGAAGCTCCCAGAACTCTCCCTACAGGTCAGGAAATCTTGACATCTTTTGTTCCGGATTTGTAGCATTGACCACTCATCTCCAACCCTAGAGTTTCTCTTTCCCAGTGGTGTTTGCAAGACACCTTAAAGAATACTATGCACATGCTCCTCTCACACCCATGGGTAGCAGTAACTTTACACTGCTATAATATCTATGTGGTAACTCCTAGAAAACTATATATGTACCTCTGGTTCTGACTGGGCCCAACTTACAGTCTGGGTTTCTAACCATGAAACAGTCTGGGTGAGCAAAGCACCCAGACTTTGCTCACTCCATTGCAGGTTTGTTAACATCAACCTGTTTCACATAGCAGCCTAATCATCTTGTCCAAACGTGCTGGGCACTCTCCTTCTTGTGCTTGGGCTGCTACTATTCTTGGCACACCATTGTCCATCTTCTCGGTTGGTGAAAGTTCTACTGCATTTATCAGGGCCTGATTCAAACATGACTCTTCCATGAAGCCAGCTCTGATTGCCTCACTCCTACCAAGAGGTGGAATGGGCAAATTTTAATGTCTCCATAAGAGGATTTGGCATTTTCACGTCAAAAATAACAAGAAGATGCTAAGTGGGGTTGTAACAATTGACAAGAATACCTTTAGAATAAAGATTATTATAAAGATAATGATCTTGTGAGATTATTTCCTTAAAAGACAAATGGAAAAACTACCATATGATCCAGCAATTTGACTTTGGAATATTTATCTGGAGAAAAGAAAATACTAACTTAAAAAGATATCTGTGCCCCTGTGGTCATAGTAACATTATGTATAATAGCCAAAATATGGAGACAACCTAAATGTCTATCAATAGATGAATGAGTTAAAAGAACTCATATGTGCATAGGTAAATACGCATATATAATGGGATATTGTCCAGCCATAAAAAAGAATGAAACCTTGTCATTTGCAACAACATGGATGGATCTTGAGGACATGATGCTAAATAAAATAAATCAGACAGAGGAAGAAAAATGCTGTACAATCTCTCCTATATATGGAATCTAAAAAAAAAAAAAAACCTGTAAAATCTCAACAAATTCATAGATACTGAGAATAGATTGGTGGTTGCCAGATGTAGGGTGGGAGAAATGAATGAACTGTTTGTTTTGGTTTTGACTTAAATAAATTATAATTTTTCCTAAAAAATTGTAAAATACACTGGAAGAGGAATAAAAACTAATTAATGAATTACAGGGAGGGGTGAATGATGCAATATCACCCTCCCAGACCACAAATTTGTGATTTTTCCTAAAGGCTGTGCTTGGACAAAGGTGTCTGCAGACACCATTGAAGTAGGAGAAAAAATAAATCTCAGATCCCTTACCATCAGGAAACCAGCAGTCCTCCTGAAGGTACTTAGCTTCTCCCTTCTACAACAATCCCTAAAGGGGAGCCTTTTGAAGTCTTTTGTAAACTTTTTAGAAACAAAAATAAGAGATTATCATGGATAAACTTTTAGATCTTCAGAGTAAATTGACCAATGTATAGCCTTTGAATCAAATACCATGTTCTCTTTTGGAAGGACTTCTGATGCTTTCAATATTTTTAACTTCTCAATTAATCTACCTATTCAATATTATTTGAGCCCCATTTCCTGGAAGGGGACCTTAGTTGTACTTGTAACATCTATTCTAATTACATTTTCTTTAACTATGTAATGTGTCTGTAATGCTGTATTTTGGAGAATATTAATTTCTGCTTATAGAAGACAGAAATTGGATGAATAAAACTGATGAGATTGCTTAAGTATAACTAGTAAATATTTAATATTTCTCAGTAACCTATGAGAAATATTGAACAGTGAAATAAGTAGAGCATTTGTGTGTGAACATAGATTGGAAGGGATGGAAAGAGTAAAATATTCAAGAGGTCTTAAATCAGCCCCCAGTAGTGAAACCCTTCACCTTCATGTGTCCTCTACCAAAAACACAAGGAGAGCCCATGGTTGCCCATTAGACCACTGGCAAGCTGCAGCTGCATCCCTGGGTACTTGTAGGTGTGTCTCTCTGCTAAAGCAAATATGTGTCACTGGCCTTGGGTCCTTGTTTGCAAGCCCTTTACTTGAACCCCAGCTGCAGTCCATGACCATACTCACATTGGGGAAAGCTGGCAAGGTGGAGGGACAGACAGATTCATGGGTATGTGTGTACCAGACTCAGGGCATGTACCTTCCACCCTGCAGGCACCCTTTCCTCAGTGGGTTATAGTGTTCCTTTCTTCTCTTTCCCTTGCTTCTCGCTACATTTCAAGTATATCAAATGAACTTGTGTGTCAAGCATTTTAATATTTACATACAGGCTTTCTGTTCTAGACCAGTGGGCGAGCTTACTGGGTAATGTACTTGGAGATGACCAGGGCATTAGGGTGGTCCCTGAGCGATCTAACGATACTGACTGTTCTGTCCATTGTGGAAATTCCCCACACCCACTCTTTCTGTAATAATTGAGCTCTTCAGCCCCCTCTCATCCCACTCCTCCTGTCATTGTCGTGGAAGAGCTACTTCTCTGCACTCGCTCACTATTTAGCAAACCCTTCTTTACAGATGTCCTGAGGTAACCCAGGTGCTCCACTCTTCTCTAGAACAAAGACACTGGTTCTTTCTGGTACTGGCAAAATCTCAAGTGTGGAATCACCAAAGGGAAATTGTTTTCATTTTTGAAAGCTGAGACTCTGAGGTACAAATGAACACTTCTGATACCACTAGACACTTGTACAGAAATTAAGCAAGTAAGTATGGTAGTCCCCCTTATCTGCAATTTTGCTTTTCTCAGTTTCAGGTACCTGTGGCCAACCACAGTCAGAAAATATTAAATGGAAAATTCCAGAAATAAACAATTGATAAGTTTTAAATTATGTGGCTTTCTGAGTAGTGTGATGAAATCTTGCACCATCCTGCTCCACCTAGCACTGGGTGTGAATCATTTCTTTAACCAGCATGCCCATGCCTGTTAGTCACTGAGCAGCCATCTAGGTTATCAGATTGACTGTCATGGTATCACAGTGCTTGGGTTCAAGTACTCCTTATTTTACTTAATAATGGGCCCAAAGTTCAAGAATAGTGATGCTAGCAATTCAAATATGCCAAAGAGAAACCATAAAGTGTTTCCTTTACGTGAAAAGTTATTTATGTACAGGTAGAAAGATAGTATAGTGTACATAAGGTTTAGTACCATCTGTGGTTTCAGGCAACAAGTGGGGGTCTTAGAACAGATCCCCCAAGGATAAGGGAAGGCTACTGTAAATGAATGGTGGATGGTAGAAGCCAGATTCTCACTGTTGGGCTGGGAGATTATAGATACGCAATAGGAGGAAGCTAGAGTGAACCATGTTGAAGACATTAGTTTGAATTCAATGTAATATGGTATCATGATAACATAAAGAAATATTTTCAATTTCTGTATGTACACAATGTAACTCCCCACTCTAAGTGTGAGCTGCGCATAGTGAATTTCCATAGAATACAGTAATAAAAGTGGGGAGAGGAAAGTAACTTTAGTGGAGAAACCTGACAAATGCTACCTCAGCCAATTGGTCAAGTTAGGACTGACAGTGATAAATTGTGCTGTGTTGGATAAAAAGGTACTTTACATCTGAGTAAACACATAACCCATTGTAATCAAGAGAAAAAAAAAAGCAGACAAATCCCAATTGAGGGACTTTCTATAAATACCTGACCAGTAATTCTTAAAATTCTCGAGATCATCAAAAACAAAGAAGCTAAGAAACTGTTAAGCCAAGGAGAGGACATGACCAAATGTAACATGGTATCTTGGATGGGATCCTAGAAGAGAAAAAAGATCCTTAAGCAACAGTAAGGAAATCTGAATAACAAATAGACTGCAGATTAAGACTCATGTCTTAATATTGGTTAATTATAACAAATGTACCATACTTATGCAAGATGCTAATAATAGGGGAAACTGGACATGGCGTATCTGAAAATTCTTTGTACTATTTCCCCTTTTTTCCTAGAAATTTTCTATAAGCATATTCTAAAATAAAATGATTACTTAAAAACAAAACAAAACAGAAAATCCTAATGTTTTGAGAGACTAAATTTTCCAGTAAGCAAAAGTTACTTTAAAACAATTAGGTTTTGTTAATGAAAGTGGTTTTTAAAAATTAAGTTTTATTTTGAGACAAGGTCAGTTCACACACATCATTGGCATAGATCAGCTACTTTCAACCATTTTTTAATCTCATGGCACACATAAACTAATTACTAAAATTCTGCAGCACACCAAAAAATGTCTTTTTTGCTGATCTGACAAAAAGAAGCATGATTTTGATTCATTCACCCCTCACAGCTATTGTGTTAGCTGTTGTTATATTTTTATTTGAAAATCTAAAGGGAAAAAAGCTCAGTCAGGTATTGCATATTTTTAATTGAGTTTATTAATATGACATTGGTTAATAAAATTATATAAGTTTCAGGTGTACAGTTCTATAATACATCATCTGTACATTGTATTGTGAGTTAACCACCCCAAATCAACTCTCCTTCCTTCCATCACCATTTATCCCCTCTTTACCTTCTTCTACCCCCTCTCACCTTCACTTCCCTCTGACAATCGACATACTGTTGTTGTCTGTGTCCATGAGTCCTTTTTGGAGGGAGGGGTTGAGAACAGTGCTGAGAAAGATGAAGAGATTTTGGTACTGCATGTTTTAAAAATTCTTGCAGCACACCAGTTGAAAATTGCTGGCATAAATAAATGACAAATTAAGGGATTAAGATAGAGGAAAGCATTTTCTTATCTGATAAATTATTGTCTGACATGTGACACCTTATCAGGCTCTCCCTACACAGCTGTATTGCAACAACCTTGACTCCAGAGCTCAGAGACGGTTGCACAGAACAGACTTGAGGCTATGAGAGCTCGCTAACTCCACAGCAGCGGAATGACACACTGGTCTTGAAAGACATGTTGGCTCTGCAAACAAACAAACAAAAAAAATGGTATTTTTAGAACCATTGTGTATATGGTACAAACACAGTTAAAAGGTCAGGAAATAATTGTACTTCTCAGCATGAGTATTTGTGTTTATTTGCACCTTGGTTAAGATGTAATCACTTATCATTGACAAGGAGAATAAGTGTTTTTATTAATCATAATAGTTTTTGTTGTTTTTCCATAAATTTAAGAGTACATACATAGTGAAAATAAAGTGTTGATAAATTATTAATCATTTATGTACCACGCTGTTCTAGACAGGATTTGATGTAGCAACCCAGATGTCCTGGGCGCCTAAGCACATTCCTTATATTGTGCCACATGTAGGCTCAAGCAACCAGGTCCATAATGAGCAGTCACTGTGAAGCTAATCACTGAAACAGAACCATGTGCTGTCTTTGCTAAGGAATTGCTGCTAAGGTCCTACATTCTGAATTCATTGTTGCTACACTGCCTCACTTTGCTTACTAAGACGGTCAGATAATGGGTTCCACTGTGAACTACCCTCTTGCATAATCCCCTCCCACCATGCCATCTTCAGTCTACAGGAAAGAAGGCCAGCCACTGGGGACTGCAGTGTTGCTAAGAGAAGCAGTTCTTCCTTTGGAGAGGGCTTCCTTCCTTCAGGCCAGAGAGGAAGGCTTCAGGGATTGGTTGTAAAGACTAAAGGTTTATGCTGGGAGACCAGCATTTGCTCTCTAGTTTGATGTCTGCTTACCATGGACTTGGAAAAGTTTCTTGGCTACTGTAACAATGGAAAATAAAATAAAGATGAGATGGTGGAGAACTGCCAGCCACCCCTCCCTAGTTCCTGAGACATGTGGAATAGATCCCAAGGTGTCTGAAGTTTTAAGAGTTGGCCTCAGAAAAGTGGACACTTGGCAGCTACAGACTTGCCAGGACCACTTGGTACATCAGAGAATTCAGCGTGATGTCCCCAGAAGATCAGAATAAAGCTGTCCAAGGACTGCAAAGCCCAGCAGAATTGAAGGGGATAATCTGTTACCATGGAGACATGTTAGTGCATCACACAACCTAACTGAGTCCACTGATAATGAATTCCAACAGCAGTTATCTCCAAACAACCTGCCCCCAGCTGGCATCTCTTTAAATATTTGACCCTCTTTTTTTGACTTCTCCAAGGAATGGAAGGAAGGAAGAGATCCATCACTGTTCTGGTCTGCTATAAGAAATAAAAAAAAACAATAGGATTGAACCTTGCTTACTGGATGAGTGTTCTAGTGTCTGACACTGAATGCTAAGGTAAAGAATATGGCCAACGTGGTAGGAAGGGAGCTATTTCCCAGTGGGAAAGGTGGGTTTAATTTCACCCTCTTGGGACAAAAATTTGGGTAAAAAGCACTTTATGTTTATACTCTCCCACATTGAGATTCTTCAAAATACAAGTGGCACCAAAAAGAATTTAATGCCCAGGAGGAACGAGGTCTGTGCGAAAAAAGTTCAGCCATTGGTAATATAACAAGAACAGTTTGCGTTCTTGCAGACATCAGTGTAACCCGGCAGCCAAGGAAAGTGGACTGGAATGTGCGTGTGTGAACAATGATGACTTCGCTTTACTAGTCAGCGGGGGCAGTAGATACTGTTTGAGAGAGCATGTGTAGTGTGTGGCCATCACATTCAAAATCAGTGAGCGTGTAGAACAACGAATCTGCATCAAATTTTGCATTAAGTTTGAACATTCCTCCACAAAAACTATTCAGATGATTCAGAAGCCTGCAACTATGGGCAACTGTTGGTGTCTCTGCACCACACTGGAAGAAGAAGAGTTGTCTTGGGCCACACATTAAATACATTGTGACACATAATCACACGAAAACCTCATAATGTTTTAAGTAAATTTATGATTTTGTGTTAGGCTGCATTCACAATCATCCTGGGCTGCATATGGCGGCCCACGGGCCGCAGGTTGGACACCTCTGTATATGGTCAGAAATCTCTTTCCTTTCAAAGGTGATTTTAGGTATCCAAAAAGGGAAACATTAGTTATGGATGTTCTTTACTTTTTAACTTTAAAAAACAAAATTTTTTTATTTTTTTAAAATTTTTATTGTTATTCAATTACAGGTCACATTAAGGCAGTAAGTCTGTCTAATGAAAAAGCCTAAAACAGGTTTTTGTATCTCTCCACCCCTACATGAAAGGCCATTCCAGGTGCCACCCCAAAGTGTTCTGACCTGACCTGACTCAGGCAGTTTGCTGAGAACCTGTTCTCTAATAAAATGTTTCATAAGGTAAAAAAAAAAAAAAAAACAAAGGGGATTTTAGTTTTGGTAAAAGCCAGAAGTTGCAGGGTGCCAAATATATAGGCTGCAGGGGGGCTGAGTCACCTGAGTGATTTGACATTTTGCCAAAAACCTCTGCATGAGACATGATTCATGAGTGGGTGTGGTGTCATGTAGAAGCTGGCTTTTTGAGATGTCTGGAAATCTTTTATTACTTTGGAATCAATGTGAACTTCAGGAGTCCTCAATTAACCCCAGCGTGACTGACATGTCTTATTAACTGCTATTATAAGGTAACTAAAACGTGGAGTATAAAATTCTGAAAGGAAGCATGTCTTCTGGGAGACAGCCAGGTTGGAACTACATGATGCTAGCCCTGACTGGTGAAGCTCAGTCCAGTGGGTTGGGTGCCATCCTACAAACCAAAAGGTTGCCGGTTTGATTCCCCACCAGGGCACATGCCTAGGTTGCCAGGTCCCTGGCTGGGGGGGTGTGAGGGACAACCAATCAATGTTTCTCTCACACCTCTCTCTCTAAAAATCAGTAAATAAATAAAATCTTTTTTTAAAAAAGAAATTACATGATACCAAATACACAGATAAAAACAGAATTCCCTTAGACATCTGTTTTCTTAAGGACATCTGGGTGCTTGACAAGATGTAGACATAAAAGGTGAATGGCTATCTAAATTCAACACTTGTAATCCAAATATTATGCATAGCTTGGAAACAGTCAAAGACTTATAGGATTAAGCTACAAAACGAGCTAATTTCCCCTTTGAGGTTTGTGCCAAACATGAACATGACTTCTGGGCTCTTAAACTGTCACTCAACATTCAGTCACTTTGGACACACAGTGGATTTTTCAGATTGGTTTGAATCGTCTAGAGCTTAGAATTTAGTTCCAGAAATATGAAAAGAAAATATATTTAATATATTCTTTCTTCCAACTTTAACATAAGACATTTATTTTGTATTGTTGTTTTTGAAACTCTACGAAAAGCATCAATCTAAGATCAATATTTTCCCTTAGAGTTGCCACCAAAATTAGATTTTTCTGGCTTTACTGATGGAACCATTATAAGTTAATGAGCTACGTGGGTGACCTGATGTGAGAGTATCCGCCACGTGTGGATATCCGCTTTCTCAAAAGCTATTTGAGTACAGTATCTTTCCTCTAATGAGAAGCCTTAGTTATCCTTCAACTAATCACCAATTATATTAATTCTAAATGTGTCAGTTTACTTTGAAATGTCATATACCAACTAATATATTTCTCCCTCCAACCTCATGAAGTACATTCTATTCATTTTCCAGAGACAGGGCAACAAATCCAGGCTATCTAGGTAAAAATTCATGTTGTTAATCCTTACTGTAAGCCCAAGTTCAAACCCTGAGACTACCTTTTAGGCTGGGTAACTTTAGGCGTCACCACTCCACATAAAACCCATCAGAAAGTTATGCCTATCCCACCTCCAGAAAGTACCCTGGGTCTACCTATTGCTCTCTACATCTCTTCTCTAGATGGCTGTAGACTGAGCTACCTCTTCCACTCATGCCCCTTCTCCACATCACTGATAGAGTGATCTTTCAAAAGTAAAAATCAGATACTGTCACTCCTCTGGTTTAAATCTCTCTAACAGATTTCTATTTCTCTTAGAATACAATCCAAACTCCTTCCAAGTCCACAGAGGCTTGTGGGTTCATAGGCTGCCTCCCTCCCTGAGCTCTTCTCTTACCAGTGTCTCCTTCAGTAAACTCTTGACACAGTAAGCAAGCCCTTTCCCACCTTACAGCCTTATAGTTGCTGTTCCCTCTGCCTGAAAGGATTTTCCTCATAATTTGGAATGGTTAGTTAATTCTCATCTCCCCCAAGAAGACCTAAAGGAACCTCCCTCCTCTGCCCCATCCCACATTACATTCCTGACTAAATGGGCACTCGATGATTATTTTTTCTTAGTAATATTCACTTTAACACTCAGTAAAACAATATCTTACCCAAATCCTTGTCCTCAAATCATTCCCTCTTACTCAAAGCAAATGGCGTTGCCTCAGTGTTTAATAGAGAGAAAAGAAACAATAAATGGGCATTAGAAACGGAAACTTTTGTGGCAGTCAAACACATTTGCCAAATATTCCCAGCACTACACACTCTATAAATATGGGAAGTTCATACTTCCTGGCTCCTTCAGGTGATTTGTTCTGGCCAATGAGTTAAAAGCAAAAATAATGTGTATCTCTTTCTTTTTCTCTGATATGATAACAGGAGAGATTGCAGATGGGCTGGTTAGCCAGCTTAGATCCCCAACTAACTACAGAGCACAGAGCCTGGTGCCTCCCCAAATGAGCACTAGATGTGCAGCATCGGTGAGAAATAAGTTTCTGTTGTGTTAAGTCTCTGAGATCTGTGGCTCTGCCCTTGTTCCCCTTCTCTTCCTCAACTACAATTTCTCTTAGTTTTTCTCATCCAGTCTTATGGTTATGATTATTGTAAATATCCTGATAACTTCCACATTTGTATCTCTGGCATCTGATTCTTCCCTGAATTTCAGACCAACATGATCGATCAACAACTTGACATCTTCACTGGGCTTACTAACTGGTATTATAACCAAACACAGGGCCGGCTGCCTGCTACTTGGAAAGCCAATATTCTAGAGGCAGGTGCTGATATAAAGAAAAGTGGTTTATTCAGATGCTGGCCATATGGAAGATGAGGAGGGACTCATGTCTCAAAGCCCATTTCCACATCTCAGTGGAAGAAGCAGTTTTTATAAGGAGGGAGAGGGGAAGAGAACAAAGAGATCAAAGGAGGGGGTTGAGGTTTTCTACATGCAGATGAGCACAGTCCATTCTGATGAGGCAAGTGATGTCCTGTTTGCATCATTCTGGTTTAGTTATTATTGTAACAGGGTGTAGCCAAGGGGGGAGAGGCAAATAGGGATTTGTAATGGGGTCCAGAACTCCATGTCCAGGAAATAGTAGGGGGGGAAAAAATATATATATATATATATATGATGTCCTTACCCCCACAAGTCTGAGCTGGAGGATGGGATGCATGAAGCATGGCCATTCAGAGTTGTTTTGAATAGCAACAGTTTTGCAGATAACCTCTAGAACAGTTGTTTAACATATCTATAACCTTTAACTGGTTTCATAGATATGTTAAATAGCTGTGGCCATGCTTTGACCCAGGGGGATGGGAGTGACTTCAACCCATGATGTAACTGGGAGGCAACTCCTCCTGGTTACAGAGCTTGCGTGAGAGGTTGGAGATGATTGGCTCCACACCACAGGGCCACGCCTGCCTGGACTTACTATGGCAGCTCAGTAAAGCTGGAAAAATACGGGAATGCTGGCAGCTGTGGGCAATTGTAAGAGGAGTCGGAAATGGTGCGTCAGAGAAAGATTGGCTCTGGGATTTAAGCCCAGGCGCACCAAGATGTGGCATCTTTTGGGGACCATGTGGCTTGGGCAGAGAAGAACCACGGACTTCTATTTCTTTTTCTGAGATACGGTACCCAGGACTGGGCAGAGGGGGAAGGAAGGACTGTGCCTTAGTGGGTATTTTAAAGGACTTTGGGATCTCATTGAAGACATTAAGTTATTACTCTTAAGTTTGTATAACTCTTTAAATAAATAATCCCTTTCATTTTCACCAATCTCTGGTATTGAGAGATGTCTTTCCCTGGTGGCGGGCAAGGCGAACCTAGTATGGGGTGGGAGACCCCTGGAACACAAAGGTGGGTCCATTAGGTAATAGTATAATATCATTCCCCTCCCCGGGTCTGTTCTGTAACATTATGGCTTCATGTCATCCTGGTTCAACACAAGGTCAGCAAATCTCCCAAACCTGGGATGCCCGAAGATCAAAGTCTGTATTTTTTGACGTTAGTTCCTAGGATTCTTATATAAATATGTTGTTTATCTATAAGCTACATACGATTCAGAATCAGCATTTACAGGAACAATGTCAAAAGAATGTTGGGATGGATTACAATTCCCCACTGTTACAATTTTTTCACTGTTACACTATGTCAAACTTAACATGTCCAAGACACTAATCACTTCCCCACCAAAACATACTGTTTTCACAATCTTCCCAAACTCCATAAACAGCACCACCTTTTATTCAAATACTAAGACCAAAAACTTAAGAGTCATCTTTGATTCTTTTCCCCCCACTTCCTTTTCCCACATAATCCTACTCTTGCAAGTACTATTGATTTTTCTACTAAAACATATCCCAAATCCATCCACTTTCTACATCTCCACTCTAATCCAAGTGACCATCATATCTTGTTTTGACTATATAATGGTTTAATAACTGGTCTACCTGTACCTATTCTTGTTTATCAGCTACTCATTCTTCAACCAATGGCCAGGGTAAATTTTTAAAATATAATTAATAATCATGCTATTCTTCTGGGGCTTCCTGTTACACTTAGGATAAAATCCAAATTTATTTAGACAGCCCACAAAGCTCTACATTATTTGGCCCTTGTCTGTCTATTCGATCTTTCCTCATCTCTCACCACTTCCAACATTTCTGGCCTTATTTCTATTTTGCAAACACACTAAACAGACTCCCACTTTAAGGGCTTTGCATTAGTTGTTTTCTCTGCTTGTGACATCTTTTCCATCTTGTCACCTCCATAAAATATGTTTTAGAGTGTTTTTGATGGATTTCATTAATCAAATGTGTGGGTTAAATAAGGTAAAATTTATATCTAAATCATGTCAAACCTTTACATTTAAGGCTGTAGCATATCTTACTACTTTTACAACTATATTTTAGTCACCAGTAAAATTTTATAGTTTCCTGTATATAAAATTTTACCACCCTTGTAAGATTTATCTTGGGTGTTTAATTCCACTGCTGGGATTATACTCTAAGAACCCTGAAACACCAATCCAAAAGAACCTATGCACCCCAATATTCATAGCAGCACAATTTACAATAGCCAAGTACTAGAATCAACCTAAGTGCCCATCAGCAAATGAGTGTATCAAAAAACTATGGTACATTTACACAATGGAATTCCACGCAGCAGAGAGAAAGAAGGAGCTCCTACCTTTTGTGACAGCATGGATGGAACTAGAGAGCATTATGCTAAGTGAAATAAGACAGGTGGTGAGGGACAAAAACCATATAATCTCACCTTTAACTGGAAAATAATCAACAGAAGAAAAAAAGCAAACAAAATATAACCAGAGACATTGAAGTTAAGAACAATCTAACAATAGCCAGAGGGGAGTGGGGAGGGGATAGTGGAGAGAGGGGTCTACAGGAGCTACTATAAAGGACACATGGACAAAATCACGGGGGAGGGTGCAGGTGGGGGAGGGAGGTGGGTTTGGCTGGGGTGGGGCGGAGGGATGGGGAGAAAATGCAGACAATTGTAATTGAATAACAATAAAAAATTTTAAAAATACATTAGGGGCAGTATTCATTTCTTACTATATTTCTAACCAATACTGCCAATGCATAAGAAAATTATCAGTTTTTATTAAAATAACTAATTACTTTACTGCCTTTTTGAAATCTCTTTTAATTTTGTAATTCACATTGTTTTCAGTTAATTCTCTTAGATTGCCCAAAGTAGATTTGTCCCATAGTAATCTGCAAATATTAACAGAACTTTTTTTTTCGGATCAGGAACCACGGATGTGTGCACAGAACATCTCCAAATCAGGGAGCCTAACCTGGAGCCAGGACTTCTTACACCTTGCTGGTCATGAAGGCACAATGTTGCTCCATGTTCAGCCCCAATGTCAGAGCTCTTCCAGCTCCTGGAGACCTCACCAAGGTTAAATACAAAACATCAATCTCAAAATTATCAATATACAGTGCTCACAAGCTGGTATGAACCGCCTTGAAATTCACTTCAGACCCATCACTACAAAAACATTATTAATCACTCAATTTCATGCCTTGACCAGAGGTTAGGACCATACAGTAAAACATCTCAGGCCAAATTTAAGCCTACTGAAGTTAACCTCATAGCACAGTGACCACATTTTTAAAATGTTATTTCTTTTTAAAAAATATTATATAATTAAAATTCCACATTTGGAAGTTCTACATAATTTGGTAAAGTAATGTTTTCCAAATGATTAATGTATGATGCAACTAAATTTTGTACAGGTAGAAGACTCATTCAAAATGCTAGACAATTGGATTTTATTTTAACAAAGAATAGACTATTGATACAGATTGAGATTTTACATTGCAACCAACCCTCAAAAAACTACCACTTTTCATATATGTTGACCATTTGTATGTCTTCTTGGGAGATGTATCTGTTCAGGTCCTCTGTCCATTTATTAATTAGATTGTTTGGGGTTTTATTGTTGTTGAGTTATATGAATTTTTAATATATTTTGGATACTAATCCCTTAGTGGAGGTGTAGTTTTCAAATATCTTTTCCCATTCAGTTGGTTGTCTTTTTGTTTTGTTGATGGTTTCTTTCACCGTACAGAAGTTTTTTAGTTTACTATATACCGATTTGTTTCTTTTTGATTTTACTTCCCTTGCCTTTAAGGTAAAATTTATTAAATTCTAAGACCAAGGTCCATAAATTTGGTACCTATGTTTTCTTCTATGTATTTTATTGCTTCAGGTCTCATATTTAGGTATCTGATCCATTTTGAGTTCACTTTCATGTATGGTGACAAATAGTATTTTGGTTTCATTCTTTTGCACGTGGCTTTCCAACTTTTCCAGCACCATTTATTGAAGAGACTTTCTTTACTCCATTGTAAATTTTTGACTCTTTTGTCAAAAATTATTTGCTCGAATATATGTGGGTTTATTTCTGTGCTCTCAGTCCTGTTCCACTGATCTCTGTGTCCAATTTTCTGCCAATTCCATGCTGTTTTGATAATTGTTGCTTTGTAGTATAATTTGAAGTCAGGAAGTGTGATATCTCCAACTTTGTTCTTCTCAGGATTGCTTTGACTATTTGGGCTCTTTTGTGGTTCCATACAAATCTGATCATTTTTGTTCTATTTCATTTTTTTGTTTCAGTCACAGCAAGAAACGAAAAACCCAAATGAACAGAAAACCCCTCTCAAAAATATGGAACACTTCACAAATTTGCGTGTCATCCTTGCGCAGGGGCCATGCTAATCTCTGTATCTTTCCAATTTTAGTATATGTGCTGCCGAGGTGAGCACCGTTCTATTTCATTCTTAAAAATGCCATTGGGATTTAAAAATATATGTTTTATTATTTCTGCTATTACAGTTGTCCCACATTTTCCCCCTTTGCTCCCTCCCCCAGGTCAACCCCACTTCCATAGTCAATTTCCACCCCTTTGTTTATGACCGAGTCCTTCTTTGACTAATCCCTTCTCCTTCTTTCAATCAGCTGCAAACTCTCCCTTCCCTTCTTACAGCTGTCAGCCTATTCCATGATTCTATTCCTCTTGTTCTACTTTGCTTATTAGTTTGTTTATTAGATTCCTCTTATAAGTGAGATCATATGGCACAGGTGGCAAACACAAGGCCCAAGGGTCATCAAATCTGGCATTCCACCTTGTTTTATCTGTCCCAGCACCTTGTTTCTACCAGGTTATCTGTTAAGGAGTAGTTACATTTATACAGTCCTAAAATTACATTCAGCCCTTTGAAGGCAACCATGAGGCTGATGCGTCCCCTGGTGAAAATGAGTTTGACACCCCTGTCATATGGTACTGTCTTTCACCAACTGGCTTATTTCACTTTGCATAATAGTCTCCAGTTCCATCCATGCCATTGCAAAAGGTAGGAATTCTTTTTTTCTGCGGTGTAGTATACTGTTTTATAAATGTACCCTATCAATAGGATAGACTTTGAGACCCTGGGGTTGAACCATTCAATGGCCTTTATCTCTTTTCTGTATTAGCCACACACTCACATGGCCTCAACTTGAAATTCTTCCATATTGGAAACACTCATTGTTCTAGTCTCCCCTCTAATCCAAGCTCCTCTGGGAATGAGGTGTAGGGCCTGATCTTCCTCAAATACTAATCTGACTGAGTCCTCAACCAGTTAAAAAACGTTCAATGGCTCACCCTAACAAGTCAGTGCCTCTATCTTGTTATAAAATAATTTCACAATCTTGACTCAATTTACTTTTCCCTTACTTGCTACTCTCAACATACTCAAGCCAAAAACGTTTTCAAAATAAAATTAGCATCTGTATGGTCTTGATAGGGGACTTAAGAGTTGGAAAATTTTAAGTAATAGCTCAAGCTTAGTAATCAATGCATGTGAAAGCTTTGTTCCAGAAACTGAAGGTGTGGCCCAGTCTGACTCCAGAAGACTCTAGGCAGTTCCACCTTTGTTCTTCAGGAGGACTGCAAGCAATTCAAGATGATATCTGAGCCACTGTACTTCTGGGTGAGAGGACCACTGCCTGGGGCACAGCTAAAGACCACTGCCCAGGGCGAGAATGCTGAAGTCGTTGTTTCTTAATCCAATTAACTTTTCCCTGAATTCCAAACCCCTTACCTACACTTTGTTCTCCTTATAAAAAGGGCCATTTTAAAATGGAATTTAAGATGGTCCCTCAGGGTATGAACCCACCATCTTCTCAGATCTCTGGCCATCTGAATAAAGTGCCCATAAAGACTCAACCACTGTCATTGCTTATTGAGTTGGGTAGTTACAGGCAGCCGGAACTCCCTTGTCTGTTCTGGTTTCAGTCTTTGTACAAACCTGGAAGTAAAATGAAGTTTTCCTTCTTAGAGAGGAACAGCTTTCAGTGGGAATGTGTTTAAGTATTTTTGTACTTGAGAAATTGTAAGAATTTTGACTAGTGAAATAACTTTTCTGTGATTGCAATACATATTTTTAACAATATTTGAAATTTAAGTTGCTTCGGTTATCCCATGCTTAGTCTCAACATGTGTGCATGGGTAGGCAACCATAAACAAGCAAGTCTGATTTGAAAACCCCTTTCAATCAACACATAAAAAATTCTTTGGAAGGGAGTTATTCCAGAAGAGTAAGCTGTTGTGAGTTAGATTTCTAATTGTCAAAAACAGCCACTCTTAGACATGATCTTAGCTTATTAACTGTTCCCAAAAGGAATGCTACCTGGTTTTCCCCAAGAAATACAATGGTAAATTAATCCTTAAATCACTGATTTAGTAGAGTGTCTTAAGAAAGGCAGCATGTTTACCTTGAACATTATTATTTTTAAAGTTTAATACAAATGTTTTACTTCAAAACTGCTTAGAAAAGTGCATTTGAAGTCAATGTGCCATGAGCTAGCAGTTCAAGTATTCACACTTTCTGCTGTAGTATTTCAACTTTTTGTATTTGCATTTACTTCTTTCTCACAATTTGCTAAATTGTCATGATCTACTTGGCAGTTGTCAGAACTCATGGTATCTCTCTCCCCTTCCTCTCTCTGTGTCCCCCACCCAGCTCCCTGCAGTACAGAGCAAATTTACCACTCCACACGCCTCGTCCCCACCCCCCGCCTTCTGCCCTCTGTCCTTAGATAGCAGTTAACAAATTTAGCTCCACCACTTGTTTTCAGTCTCAGCCTCAATATCTCACTAGTGCTTCAGAGCAAGCAGCCCTCAAAGACTGCAGGATCCCACTTGGGTTTTCCCCATTCTATTTTTTATAACAGTTTCTGGAATATCCTCTTTCACTTTCACTTTGAACAGCTATGATTTACAAGAAATAAAATACACCATTTTAAATGAATCGTTTGATGTTGACAAATGTAAATAGTCATGTTGAAACTGGAAAGGCCAGAGTTTGGACTGCCTGTCATCTACCAGACCCAATAAGCAGAGACAGGGATTGAATCTTTATGAGCACTGAATTCAAATGCTCCGTAATCTGAGAAGATGGTGGGTCTGTACCCTAACAGACCACCTTAAATTCCATTTTAAACCAACCCTTTTTATGAAAAGAAAAGTGTAGGTAAGGGTATTGGAATTCAGGGAAAAAGTTAATCAGATAAAAAGCTGCAGCATTCTTTCATCTGTGCCCCGGGCAGTGGGTGTCTCACCCTGGAGAACCGTGGCTCAGATACTGTCTTGACTGCTTACAGTCCTCCTGAGGCACAAAGGTGGAACTGCTTAGGGTCTCCTGGAGTCAAGGTGGGTCATACCTTCAGATCCTGAAACAAGAGCTTTTTACATACATTGCTCACTAAGCTTATCAGCTATTACCTGAAACTAAATTTTTCTGACATTTGAGTCCCCTAGCAATGTAATTACCACTCAACTTATGACATAAGATACTTCTATCATTCCAGAAAGCTTCTTTATGTCCCTTTAAAATTAGTTTCATCCCCCAACCCTGGACCCCACTGATCTGCTTTCTGTCACTATGGTTTATCCATTTCTACAATTTTATATAAGTGGAAACTTACAGTATGTAATCTTTTGTGCAGGGCCAGGAGTAAGTGTGAAGCAAGTGCTCTTGTGTCTGACTTCTTTCAGTTAGCATAATGTTTTTGACATTCTTTGGCCCTGTTCCCTGAATCTGTAGTTTGGTCCTTGATATTACCAAATCCAATGAATGGCTATACCATAATTTATTTATGCACACCCCTATTGATGGATATTGTTTCTAGTTTTTGTTTGTTGTAAGAAATACTGCTTTAAAGATCTGCCCTATTAGTCTTTGTGTGGACACAGGAATTTATTTCTCATAACTAAATACAAGAGTGGGACTACCGAGAGGTATGATAAGCATTTAATTTTATATGACTTTACACATTTTCTAAATTGGCTGTACTATTTTACAATGCCTACCAGAAGTGTGTGAGAGTTGTGTTATATCTTTGTCAACATTTTGTATTGGAAGTCTTTAATTTTATCATTTAGTGGGTATAAAATGGTTTTTCAGTGATTTTAATTTTTATTTCCCCAATAATCACTAAATCACTAGCAGAGCATCTTTTCACGTGCTAATTTGCCATTTACATCTTAGTGAGATGTGCTTGGTTGTTTGTATCTTCCTGTTTCTTTTACCTGGGGTTCATTGAGCTTTGATCTGTTGGTGGGTAGTTTTCACACATGATAAAAGTTCAGCCATTGTTTCCATAAAACATTTTTGCTTGAACCTCCAACCCTTCCATTCTGAGATTCTAATTATATGTGTGATGCATTTGAGGCCATTTTATGTTGCTGTATTCATTTTTATTTTTTATTGTTTTTTACCAAGGGAAAGTGCAAACGCAGTCCCCTACCACCACAAATTATGCAGTTGAGTTTCCCACATTTGGGGAAATCACAGAGGTCAGCACACCCGGAGAGCAAGGGGTGAGCCTTGCCCTGGGAAAACCACCTACCTGATCATGGTATCTCCCCTGCCAGGTAAGTATACTGTTGCATTCATTTTTAAAAAATCTTTTCCTCTGAGTTTCATTTTTTGATATTTTCAATTGCTTTATCTTCAATTTCAAAAGTATTTTTTTCTTCAGTGTCTTATACTGTCTTAACTACTGTTAATCACAATGTGTTTTATTTTTTAATCTTCAGGTTATATCTTTCACATCTGTAAGGTTAATTTGGACTTTTTTATGATTTTCATTTTTTTTTCCTTATGTTGATGTGAAGTGTACTTTTTTAAAGATTTTATATATTTCCTTTTTAGAGAGAGAAGAGAGGAAGAAAGAGAGGGAGAGAAACATTGATTGGTTGCCTCTTGCATGCCCCTGATGCAGTCACCGGCCCATAGTGTCCACAGCGTTGTGGCTGAGACTAGACAAATTCACATGGACTACCGAGTCCTGTGGAGGAAAAGATATAGCACAGCCACTCTCTCAAGAGGAGAGCACCTAGGAGCACCTTAGCCACTCTCTCGCCTTGACCCTTGCCCTGACAGGCTTTTATTGCTTTCTGGGCACATTACATTGAGGATGGTCCTCACTTACTATGCACAGGTTCACTTTAGATGGTTACTTTTTACAGAAAACAAAGGAGAGGATGTTGCTAATTACATCAAAAAGGAAGGATATTTACAAATATAAAGGGAAAAGTGGTTGGACTGGTTACACTAGTCCTTGGAAGCTTTACCATAGATTTTAGGAAGTTACTTTAAAGATATGCAGTAAACGTTTGCTGCCTCAATTGAGGGTGAGGGAGTTTTAGCAAAAAGCAAGTCTCAAAGCGGTCTAGGTGCAATGCAGGCCTGATTCCCCATGGGAGAACCTATCCGTGGGCGTGGGTCCTGTGTGACAGATCTCACTTTCCACTGGCCTTTCTGAGTGGGAGCTGGGCCCACGCCACCCAGAACGGTTTCTTATATGCTTGCAACCAGCGACGTACTCAGCAACCCAGGCATGTACCCTGTGAATTGAACCTGTGACCCTTCAGTTTGCAGGCCAGTGCACAACAGCCAGGACTGAAGTATATACTGAATAGCTATTTTAATATCTTGCTGATTGTACTGACTTTTATTTCTAGATCTGTGTCATTTTGTTTTTTTTTTTCCTCTTGGTGTTAAAACATGTTTTGCTGTTATTCATATGCCTGGTAATTTACGATTAAGTGCCAGTGTCAATTTATGTTATTTGAATGAATTTTTTTGTATTCCTTTCAATATGTTTAGATCTTAGTTCTAAAATGCAAGTAAATTACGTGAAATCCACTTGATACTTTTAAGGTTTACTTTTAAGCTTTGTTAGGGCAGACCTGACCTGAGAACAATTCAATTTATCTTATTACATTATGGCCAGAAGTGGAAATCCGTCCAGAATCCTTTTAGATAGCAGTTCTCTCAGGCCTTCTCTGGTGGAAAACATTACAACTTACCACATCATTTCTTAAAAAGCCAGATCATTTTGAAACAGGGTGCAGCCAAGAGAAGGGCCCCAAATAGGAATTTGTAATGGTGTCCAGAACTCAAGGTGTCCAGGAAATATTAGAAAAATATATATAGGATGCCCTCACCCCCACAAGCCTAAACTGGGGGAAGGGACACATGGAGCAGGGCCATTCAGAGCTGTTTTGGGTAGCAACAGCTTTGCAGCTAACCCCTGGCATGGTCATTTAACATATCTATAACCTTTAACTGGTTTCATAGATATGTTAAATAGCTGTGGCCCTGCTTTGAGCCAGGGGGATGGGAGTGACTTCCACCCAAGATGGGACTGGGAAGCAACTCCCCCTGGTTACAGGGCCTGCGTGAGAGCTTGGAGATGATTGGCTCCATGCCATGGGGCCATGCCTGCCTGGACTTACTATGGCAGCCCAGTAAAGCTGGAAGAATAAGGAATGCTGGCAGGTGTAACTGATTGTAGGAGGAGTTGGAAATGGGGCTGCAGAGGAAGACTGGCACTGGGATTTAAACCCAGGTGCGGCAGCCGTACCTGAGGGAGGACCATGTGGTTTTTGGGGAGAAGGGAGAGCATCATGCAGCTTTGGCAGAGTAAATTGGAGAGGACCATGTGGTTTTGGGGAGAAGAGAGAGGACCAGTCAGTTTTGGAGTGCTCCTTTTTTCCATGCGGCTTAGGCAGCAGGAGAGACTTTGCCGGGAAGAAAAGGGGAGAAAGGACTCTTGCTGGTGGGCCGTGAGAAGGTACCATATGGCTTTGGATTAACTGGAGATTGCAGCAGCCACACAACAGGAGCCGGGAGCCTGAATCACCGACTTCTATTTCTTTTCCTGAGATACGGTACCCTGACTGGGCAGAGGGAGAAGGAAAGACTGTGTGCATCTGTGGGTATTCTAAAGGACTTTAGTATTTTAATGAAGACATTAAGTCATTACTCTAAGTCTGTGTAACTTTTAAATAAATAATCTTTCCTTTTCACCAGTCTCTGGCATTGAGAGACATCTTCCTTCTGGCAGCGGGCATTGTGAATCTAGTAGGTGTGTGTGTCAGGGGTGGGGGGACCCCCAGAGAGAGAAAGGGGGATCCTTTCCATAATAGTATATTGTGAACCCACCCCTGTCTGTTCTGTAACAATTCTGCCATGAAACCAAGCTTAAAACAGTTAATACTGAATGGTAGTTAAGGGTTTCTGAAATGATTCAGACCTGGGTTAATCTCATTTCTTCTGCTGTGCAACTTGGGCAGGTTAAACTTCTTAGGCCTTGATTGCTTTATCTGTAGAACAAAGATAATAATAGTAGCTTCCAGTGGTTGGGTAGATTAAAGAAAATGAGGGAATAAGGGATGCAGCACACTTAATGCCATTATCATAACTTAAAGCATCAGATTTCATAAATACGTCAGGTTTTAAACAGGTTTTATTACAAAGAAACTTAAAAACAAATATGTCACAATTTAACAAAATGCATGAAATCATAATTTTTGTAATTTTTTCCTTAGTTGACAAATAAAACTGCAAAACTGCAAGATAATTTGAAGTGTATGTTAGGATGATTTGATAAAAATTGTGAAAGGATTTCTGCAAACTAATTAGTTTAATTCACAGACCAGCACTCAACCACTGAGCCACACCAGCCAGGGCTTGCCAACTAATTAGTTAACACATTTAATATCTTTTTTTGTATGTGTGGTGAGGACATTTAAGTTCTACTCTTACAAAATTCTACTGTACAATACCGTCATCAGCTGTAGTCAAATATAGTCACTGGTTATACGTGACATCCCCGGATCCTACTCATCTTATAATTAAAACTGTGGACTATTTTACCAACCACCCTATTTCCCCACCCTCAGTCTCTGGCAACCACCTTTTTACTGTTTCTAGAGTTTGAGGTGTTGTGTTTTTTGTTTGTTTATTTGTTTGAGATACCACAAATAAGTGTTACTTTGTAGTGTATTTGTCTTATCTCTGTCTGGCTTATTTCACCTGGTGTAATGCCCTCAAGTTCCATTCACTTTACATGTGGTAGGACTTTCTTTTATTTTTTTTTCCTGGTAGAAAGTCACAGAGGTAGGAAAAGTAAGCCAGCTGGGCGTGGGCTGAGGAAATAAGTTACAGAGGCAAAAGAAGGGCCCTTGAAGCTTAGGAGAAAGCAAAGCACAGTTAGAAAATAGGGCATGCTCTAGAGAGTGAGAGCACAGTAGGATTTTCTTTTTTAAGGCTATGTGACATTCTATGGTCTACACATACCACATCCTTTTAATCCATTGGTCTGTTCATGGATATGTGGGTTGTTTTCCTATGTCAGCTACAGTGAATATTGCTATAGTGAACGTGGGCGTGCAGATGTCTCTTAAAGATTCTGTTTTTATTTCCTTTAGATATATACCCAGAAGAGGAATTGGTGGAGCATAGTAGTTCTTAGTTATTTGTATTTTTTTAGTTACCTGCTGGTATCATTTTGACTCATTTTCTCCTTTTGAGTTATTCATAGTTTTTTAGTCATATGTATAAACTGTTTAGCTAATAAGTATACAATAATTTTGGGGCAAATATTTCCTACTTTATTCTCTGTTTTCTAATTTTTTTACAACCATTGTGATGTATAGACAGTTTAAGGTTTTATAGTCAAATCTCTTTTTCTTTCAAAGACCTCCCACTGCTTTGCTGCTTAGAAAGATGTTTACCTAATGAAATAAGTGGCTCAAGAGCCAAACCAGAAACCTGAAAGTTTCCTTAGTATGTACAGGCTACTCATTATTTGTTAAACATTACAACTATCAATTTATTATTAATGCCTAAACTAATGCTAGGCACTGAGGATACCACAGCGGTGAGAAAAATAAACAACATCCAAGTTAGTCAGACCTCAAGTATTTCCCCTCTTCATTCCTAGTTCCACCATTGTAGCTCCCATTGTGACCTCCTGTCTCTATTAATCTACTCCTCAAGTGCCAGAGCAATTTTCCAAAAAGCCAGATCGGATTTTGCCATACCTGTGCTTAAAAGCGTTAAATAAATCCAAGATAAAGTCTAAATAGTGTATCTTATTATCTCTACCCTTGTTTATTCATTCCCTAAATCCCACAAAATTTGCACACAAATGATTTCCTGTGGTGTTGGGAATGTTTTAAATATCTTTTCTCTTTAAATAAATTTTTCTTCATTTAATTAATATCGTTGTTCTCTAAAATACTCTATATTTTAATTGTTAGATGACCAAACATCTTATCACCCAGTGGTCCCAAAGAAATGGAAATCTAACAAGTCCTCTTCATATTCCGATCAGCTTTCACCTGAAGGAAGAATGGGACACGCAAAGGCGGCAATCAGTGTATACCTTATCTACATCATAATAAAATACACACTAAACTACAGTGTCTTTTTAAATTGGATTCTACAGAAATGAGAAAATTGCATGGTAGTAAACACAGAGCAAGTCAAATAAACTAAAATCGCACTCTTAAAATGAACTTCATGGTGATAATTATTTGGGACTGAAGTTGCACACATTTTCTTCCATTGCCCGTTTACTCAGACTTGGAGGGTCAATTCATTAATAAACCAAAGGATGAGGGCAAGTTTTCAGCCTTAGTAGGATTGATTCTTTGTAGGAACTGATTCATTTTTAGTTTGCTAATAACTAGAATTGCAGTTTGTATCAAGAATAGCCAATGGCCTTTGTGAAGTGAGCTTGCTAGACACTCTGTATTGTATAGATCTAACTGTGGTTAAAAGCAAAACCACAACACAGCCCACTCTTACCTATCCTTTACAAATAAGAGAAACCAAAGACTAAACTGTGGATGGTAGAGTTTCTCAACTTGAGCCCCTTGGCTCTCTAATGGTAAACACTGGATGTTGTGCATTTTTCCGAGTCAAAGTATCTATAGCTTTAAACAAAGTGTAGAAGGGGCTTATGACCCACTAAAATGCTAAGATCTGTAGTTTGTAAACAGGAACTCTGTTTACTGTATCTACCTTGTCCCACTAACCCTGCACTTACTCTTTCTGTTGTCTCCATCCTTCATTTTGCCTGTTTATTTTGAATAATAAATACTGACTTTATTCTGTGGATTAGTATTTATATATTTTTTGTGTATCTGGATTGATGTGTCTATCACAGAGTTTAAGTTTCTTAAGACCCGAATCTGTGTGAGTCATTGTAGTCAATTTAGTGGTCAATTTTTTTTTTTTTAACCAATGTTTAAAAATGACTGTAATAGGAGTTTTCTAAGTCTTGGATCCAAAATGTAGCACTTACATCACATAGTCTTGGTGCTCATGACATTGCATTACATTTACCAGCTGTTTTCCCTAGCCTGCAAGCAGGCTGCAAGCTGAGGAGGAGCGATGTCTCTGTTCATATTGCATTCCTAGCTGAGGCACTATGCCAGGCACATATATTAAACTACAGAGCAGTATTAAACAGTGAAACTAAGAGCTCTTTATCTAACCCCAAATACCCTGTTCTACCCTTGGCATTAACCACTGTTAGCAATTTAGTATGTATTTTTTTATACTTTTTCTCATTTATCTCCCTGCCCCTTTGGTTTAGACATACTTGACACATAATATTGTATTACTTTTAGGTATGCAATATAATAAATGGATATATGTATATAATATGTATATAATGCAAAATGATTAGCACGATAAGTTTAGTCAATGTCCATCACCAAATATTTTCCACTTTTTCTTTGTGATGATGAAACCTGAAAAGTTAGCATCAATGCTGCCTACCACTACCAGTACCAAAAAGTAGAGACAAGGATTGACTCTTTATGCATGCTTTATTCAGGTGCTAGCAATATGAAAAGGTGGTGATGGGGGAGGGTTATATACCCTCAAAAATCATCTTAACAACTAATTTCAAACTAACATTTTCATAAGGAGAAGAAAGGGTAGGTAAGGAGTTTGGGGAAAAGGTTAATTATATAAGAGTTGCAGTTCCACAGGGATTTTCCTAGTACTTCTTCAAAATTCTTTATCTGCATCATGGGTGTTCCCTCCATGGAACACAATAGCTCAGATACCATCTCCAATGCTTGCATAGCCCCTGGGGCAAGAAGGTGGAATTGTTTGTGACCTCTTGGAGTCCCGGTGGCCTTGCATTCCAGTTCCTGGAAAAACAGGTTTCCACATGCATTAATCACTTAAGCCTATCAATTAAGGCTAAAATCCTAAACTCTTGAGTTTGCCTATCAATGAGAACTTTAAGATTACTCCCTTGGCAACTTTTACATAAGGAATACAGTATTGTTAACTATAGTCCTGAGTTCTATATTATATTCCAAAAATTTGTACCTGAAAGTTTGTACCTTTTGACCACCTTTACCCATTTCACCCACTTCCCCTTTCTCTTGACGCTGGCAACCACCAATCTGTTCTCTGTAGTTCAGGTTTTATAGATGCTACATATAAGTGAGATCATACAGTATTTGTCTGTCTGACTTATTTCACTCAGCACGATGGCCTCATGGTTCATCCATATTGTCACAAACGGCAGGATTTTCCTCTTTTTCATGGATGAATAATCCATATACAATGGATATTCAATGGATACACAAATACAAACAATAGAATATTATTTGACCATCAAAAGAAGTTTGAAATTATATCATATTTTCTTCATCCATTTACCGATCATTGTGCACTTAGGTTGTTTTTACGTCTTGGCTGTTGTAAATAATGCTGCAGTAAATGTGGCAGGGAAGCTCTTCTCTTGATGGCAGAATTAACAAACTACATGGGATTTCAAAATCTCACATCTCTTGACCTTTAGGAAGATTCATTTAATTACCTATGTCCTATCAGAGAGGAATTGGGGGTGGGGAGGGGCTAGCAGTCTTGTAGGACTGAACCCTTAACCCATGGGATCTGATGCTATCTCCAGGTAGTGTCATCATTAAGTTTAATTGTAAGACACCCAGCTGTTGCCAGAGAATTGCTTGAACTATAGAAAAGTGTAGAGGAGACACACAGGAATGGTTTTTCTTTTTACTGGTCTTCTAGTACTTCTGTGGTTTTGGTACTTACACTTGGACTTTTAATCCTTCCGTTATCTAAGGATAGTGTGAAAGGAGTATCGGTATAAATGAATGCCCAAGGTCCCAACACCAGATACAGAATAGTTTCTCCATACTTTTCATATACTAAATTTCCAAATATAGGAATTTATTTCTGGGTTCACAAGTAGGATTTGCAAAATTGTCATATTAGGAAAGTAGGAACCGCAGTGGAATTCCACAGTGGAATGCCACGGTTAAACAAGTATTCAAATAAGTTGTAGCTGTGTTGTAAGAAATAAAGCAATGAGGTTTTATAAAATGCTCAAGGCTAAGAAATCACCAAGACACCTATTATTACTCAGTAAATACTTAGTTATTGAAAGGAGCTATGAAAAAAAGTAATTGTTTAGCAGAATAAAGCCAGATTTGTTCCTCTGATTTGTGGATACTTCCGAATTAAATCCAGATCCTTCTAAGGGCTTTTTTTGGTTTTCAATAACCCTTTTTCTTATTCCCACCCCAGTTTTTAACTGAGTAAGAATAAATTTGCATTTTAAGGTCGACAGTGATTCTTTCATTTATTGTCAGACATTTATGTACATACTAATGTGTTGTTAATCATTTTGTTCACTTACGAGTCATTATGCACTTGAAAAACTGAGACATGTTCAGAGTTTATGAGATATAATACCAAAGAAACATATAGCCAGATTTTAAGTACATTGAGTAAATTGGTTATGGTGGAAAATATATAGGAATGCCATTGATACAATAATCCACAAGGCTATAAAAGGGTCCTATGAGGTCAAAATAAGGAATAATGTTTTATTCTGTCCTCCAGATTGAGTTAGTTATCCACGGAAAGTTGTTCTGTTAGGCTGTTGGGGTCTGTGCTAGAGTATGGGATTTGGCCACTTTTCTTTCTTTTTTATTTTTTTGGAAGTATCTGAAATATTTAATTTTGGGAATTTAAAAATTTCCTGGAGATGCAAAATATGCCTCTGTATAATAACTAAATCACTGTTCATGAAAATGACTGTGAGAATGAGCAGCACAGGTGATAGTCTAGTGAAACAATGCTTTCTGTGATTATTTGCTGAACACATGAACTAATTCTTTGGGGATTAATAGGATAATGAAGGGGGAACAAAAGTCTTTCTGAAGTGATGGCATGATATCAAGGAAGTAAAATAAAATTATCAATTTATGGAAAGCAAGGATCCTGGGAAGTAGGACTGGTTTAAGCAAAAGATACAAGGTTGGAGTTGAGGACAGGGATGAGAGAAACCTGAGGACGTCCCTTAAAGCCCCTGGCTCAAGACCTTAACTTAGAAAAACAATTCATCAATTTCATTGGTTCGCTTGTGTCTGAGAGAGTTCCAGAGAGTTGAGACTAACCTCATGTTGAGTGGGGAAAAATTTACCCGGTATTGAATTAAGGCGAGACTGAGGTATGTGTGAACATATGGTCTGAAGGAAATCGTAAGACCCAGGCTTCTGGAGATTTGGTTCCTTTCAAGGAGAGAACTTAGGTTTGTCTTCTATGTTCATGTCCATGAATCCCAGATCTGTCTTTTTAGTAGATTTACCGGTACATCTCTAAAATAGCCCTACATCTAGTTGTCTTCCCCCAAGGCCTACAGCTAAACAAAATGGCCCTCTAGGAACATGAGAAAAGTTCTGTGACCTTCTGTATGGTATTCGAATACTTAAAAGCATAGGTTATTCAAGTTTAATTCTGTCATTACAAAACTATCTTAGAAATCATCTAATCTAGTCTCTTCCTAACAGATGGAGAGTTAGGTGGAAAGATTATATTACATGCAGCAAATTAAAAAATTCAGCTTTACCTAGTGACCTATGATATCATATCTAATTTTGATAAATAAAGAAGTACAATACTCTAACATTCTTGGAAGTATTGTG
This sequence comes from Desmodus rotundus, assembly GCF_022682495.2. Taxonomy (NCBI): domain Eukaryota; kingdom Metazoa; phylum Chordata; class Mammalia; order Chiroptera; family Phyllostomidae; genus Desmodus; species Desmodus rotundus. Next base: position 51,255,365 of record NC_071394.1, on the reverse strand, counting down.
TCATTGTTGATCTGATTGTGACAGTGCTTATCAAAAATTAAGAGTTTTTATTCTTTTTTAAGTTGAATTAAATTTGGACAGTTTCAAGATGATTAAAGGTTATATGGACTATTAGGAAAGCAGAGATCTGAAAAAAAATGTTGTCACTAACAAAGAAGTATTCAAATAAAAATCACTCAATTAACATCAACTCAACATTTTCAAACGTTTGAAGTTGTCTAGCTTACAGTGACACCTGGTGTTTTTTGAAAACATGCAATACATTATTTTTAAACAAAAACCTTTGAGACTGAAAATTGTCCTGAAAGAAAGGGTTTATTGAGTAATAAACCAGTCAGAAAAAAGCCCATGTCCTGGGGCATGCAGTCTAAACCCACAGCAGAAGGGCTAATGGAGAAGAAATGTGTCCAATATCCTGGGGTTGATGGGGCTTTTTTACACAATGGGTTTAGAGAAGAAAGATCTAAGTTATTTTGAAAGAATTTACACTGCTATAGAGAAAGGGATGAGAGAAATGAAGTGGGGAAAGTCTGGGATAGATGAAGAGTCTGTAGGAAGAAGTATTTGCTTCTGGACTGGTTGTGGGCAACACTAGGGAGAGTTCATGCATAAGCAGGACACAATGGCATCTGGCGGTTAGCTATTCTTTCTAGGTAATTGCTGAGATGCCACATGGAAGTTTATTCAAAGTTTCAACATATATTCAAGAATGTGAGCAGTCCTTTGTTGATTTTCAGCAGCAGCTATTAACTGATTAATTTCCCTGTCCCTTCCTCCTACCCTACTCTAAGTTAATTTGGACATCTCAGAATTTTTTTCTTGTCACTATTAAAAAAACTATCTACTGAAATAGCTACTGGCAAGGGTGGGCAAAAGTAGCTCATTCCCAGTGGTCCATGGGGTAAATAGCAAATTTTTTTACAGGAAATTAGATTGTCATTAAACATGCAACAGAGCAATATTGTATTAGGTAATACCTGTACATACGGTTTCAATAATTTACAAAAATACCATTTACAAACTAAATTTATTAAATCTCAGCTATTAGAGTTCCGGCCAAGTGGGAGGCATAGATATAAACCCTTCACTTCCTTGCACAATCAAAAGGAGGATAAAAACCAACCTAAAAACAATAAACAACCAGAAGTGCCAGAAAATCAAACTGCATGGAACTCCAACAACCAAGGAATTAAAGAAACAGTCAACCAGATGAACCGGACCAGTCAGAAAGAGACTGGGCAGACAGGTGGACAGAGAGAACCTGCAGCAAGGTGGCAGACTGTGTGGGCAGAGCTGGCTGAATGGGAAACTGAGACTCAGAGCTGACTGAGGACTACTGCAGGGGTTGCCGTGGTAGGAGAAACTCCCAGTCTCACACAAGAGTTTGTTGGAAAGTGGGGCTAGAGCCGAAAAGTCTAGCTGCATTGTCCCCTCTCTGACCCCACCCCCACAGACAGCAACACAAGGCAGCAAAGAGGGCTGCTCCGCCCTGGTGAATACCTAAGGCCCCAACCCCCTTACAACTTAACAGGTGCTGGGAGACAAAGAAATAGAGCCCGAATGAAAGAAGAGAGCAAAACTCCAGAAAAAGAGCTAAGCGATGAGGAGATAGCCAGCTTATCTGATGGGAGAGTTCAAAACCCTGGTAATCAAAATGCTCACAGAACTGATTGAACTTGGTCAAAAAAATGAAAGAACAAATGAAGGCTACCCAAAGTGCAATAAAGCAAAATATTCAGGGAACCAACAGTAACAGGAAGAAAACCAGGACTCAAATCAATGATCTGGAACAAAAGGAAGAAATAAACATCTAACTGGAACATAATGAAGAAACAAGAATCCAAAAAAATGAAGAGAGGCTTAGGAACCTCTGGGACAACGTTAAATGTTCCAATATCCAAATTATAGGTGTGCCAGAAGGAGAACAACAATAGCAAGAAATTGAAAACTTATTTGAACAAATAATGAAGGAAAACTTCCCCAATCTGGCAAAGGAAATAGACTTCCGGGAAATCCAGGAAGCCCAGAGAGTCCCAAAGAAGTTGGACCCAAAGAGGAACACACCAAGGCACATCCATCATTAAGTTACTCAAGATTAAAGATAAAGAGAGAATCTTAAGAAGAGCAAGAGGAAAAAAGTTACCTATAAAGGAGTGCCCATAAGACTATCAGCTGATTTCTCAAAAGAAACCTTACAGGCAAGAAGGGGCTGGAAAGAAGAATTTGAAGTTCATGAAAGGCAAGGACCTACATCCAAGATTACTCTATCCAGCAAAGCTATCATTTAGAATGGAAGGGCAGATAAAGTGCTTCTCAGATAAGGTCAAGTTAAAGAAGTTCATCATCACCAAGCCCTTATTATATGAAATGTTAAAGGGGCTTATCTAAGAAAAAGATGATCAGAAATATGAACAGTAAAATGACAGCAAACCCACAACTGTCAACAACTGAACCTTAAAAAAAAAAAAGAACAGCAACAAAAACAAATACTAAGCAAACATCTAAAACAGGAAGAGAATCACAGAAATGGACATCACATGGAGGGTTTTCAGCAGGGAAGGGAAGGGGAAAAATAGGAGGAAAAGGTACAGGGAATAAGAAGCATAATCGGTAGGCATAAAATAGACGGGAAGAGGTTAAGAATGATATAGGAAACAGAAAAGTCAAATAACTTATATGCACAACCCATGAACATGAACTGAGGGTGGGGGATGCTGGAGGGTTGGCGGGTGCAGGGCAGAGGGTGGGTAAAGAGGGAAAAATTGGGAAAACTAATAGCATAATCAATAAAATATACTTAAACATTTAAAAAAATAAATCTCAGCTATTAAAGCATTTGGAAAAATAAAAGTAATTATAGGAATTCAAACTTATCTCTGGCCTAATGTAGTAGAAAGATTATTTAAAAAAACAAAACAAAATATGAGATATTTTTAAAGTGTCCTTTTAAAACTTTAAAAAAAAATTTATTTATTTTTAGAGAGAAGGGAAGGGAGGGTGAAAGAGAAGGAATGAAACATCAATGTGTGGTTGCCTCTCGCATGCCCCCCACTGGGGACCTGGCTTGCGACCCAATGTGCCCTGACTGGGAATTGAACCAGTGACCCTTTGGTTTACCGGCCGGCCCTCAATCCACTAAGCCACACTAGCCAGGGCTGAAATATCTTAAAATCCATAATTATATAGAATATATGTTCCCTCAAAAATGACAAGTTTAAGCCCTGACCAGTATGGGCCAGTTGTTTGGGCATCATCCTGTAAATGGAAAGTTCACTGGCTCGATTCCTAGTCAGGGCACATGCCTGGGTTGACAGGTTTGGTCCCCAGTCAGGGCCTGTGTGAGGGGCAACTGTTTGATGTATCTCTCTCACATTAGTGTTTCTCTCCCTCTCTTTCTCCCTCTTTACCCTGTTCTCTAAAAATAAATAAATAAAATCTTTTAAAAATGACAAGTTTAAGAAATCAGTTGTCTATGAAGTTTGCACCTCAAATCCTTTATGGAACATGGTGGGGTAAAGAAGGAGAGAAAGATTAAATGAGAAAAAAAATATAAAGGGAAAGAGGAAAGGCCAGAGGGGGAACAGAGACACACACACACAGATGAAGGAAGAGGAGGAGGAGTAGCAAGAGGCAAAGGAGAAGGAGGAAGAGAAAAAAAGAAAGAAAAAAGAAGGAAAGATAGGAAGGAAGGATAGAGAAAACATATGTCAGGTGGATTTTTGCCTCCTGACATTTTGAGCTGTGATCACCACTGAAGCCACTGGGCCTAGTACAATGCTTAATGTATATTACATTGAACAGGTGGAAGGCGTTAAAGAAAAAAGTATTCAATGACACTTGTTAAAGACTGGTAAAGTCACACTTTATGCAGGGTAGCCTATGTTAGGGATAGGGACTACTACAACTGGGTTTTACAGAAGGGGGGATTTAGCTCAACTGTAAATATCACAAGGAAAAGTGAGAATTTATGGCCAAGTAGGGTAGGGGGTGCCAGTGGATGGGAAATCACCAAGAGGAAGCATTAGGGGTAAGGGGGGATTCTGGACTTCTGCTGAAGCAGGTCATGGTGAGGGGATGCTAGAAGATAAGGAATTCAATTAGATGTTGAAGGTCATCAGATATGGATGTGGGTGGGATTCTAAACTCACTTCACAGGATTCTTACTAAAATTGGAAAATGCAGAGACAAACGCAAGCCCAAAAGGAAAAAGAAGGTAAAGAAAGCAAAATGAAAACAAGAGCTGGGGACTATAAAAACTCTGTTACACAATTTTTGTAAAACCCAAGCCTATGAAAAATACTCCATTGGAAGCTGACAGGTGTTTTTTTTTTTTTAATTAGTTTATTGTTTTTCAATTATAGTTGTCTGTGTTCCCCCCCCCCCCAGCCAAACCCACCTCCCTCCCTTGCTTCCTTCCACCCTCCCCCTTGGTTTTGTCCATGTATCCTTTATAGTAGCTCCTGAAAACCCTTCTCCCCACTGTCCCCTCCCCCGTCCCCTCTGGCTATTGGTAGATTGTTCTTAATTTCAATGTCTCTGGTTCTGTTTTCAGATCTTTATAAGTGTTATTCCACAGTACTCTGGCAAAAGAAGGTGCAGTAGTTCCCCTTATCCACAGTTTTGCTTTGTGATTTGTTACCTTTGTTCAACCATGGTCCAAAAAGGTTAAATAGGAAATTTCAGAAATAAACGATTTACAAGTTTAAAATGGGGTGCCATTCTGAGTAGCCTGATGAAATCTCTCACTATTCAGCTCCATCCTACCCAGGATGTCAATCATCCCTTTGCCCAGAATTTTCAAGCTCTTATATGCTCCCACCCATTAGTCACTTAGTAGTCACCTCTATTATCAAATCAACTGTCTTGGTATTACAAGTCCTTGTGTACAAGTAACCCTTATTTTACTTACTGATGGCCCCAAAGCATAGGATTAGTGATGCTAGCAATTAGGATATGCCAAAGAGAAGCCCTAAAGTGCTTAAGTGAAAAGGTGATAATTTTCTACTTAAACGAAATGCTGAGGTTGCTAAGAGCTATGGTAAGAACAAATCTTCTATCTGTGAAATTGTAAAGAAGGAAAAAGAAATTCATGTGTTTTGCTGTCGCATCTCAAACTGCAAAAGTTATGGCCGCAGTGCAATATAAATGCTTAGTTAAGATGGAAAAGGCATTAAATGTGCGGTAACTATTGGGTAGTATTCAATCATATGAATTAACTATACCACAATTTACTCATCCACATACCCCTGATAAACAATTGTTTTTCCCACTTCACTTTATCCTGTCAGTGTGTGGTTCATGATAAATGTTTGTTGAATGAATATATGAACTAATCAATCAATGAGTAATAAGAAACTGATTGCAAAGCATGCTAGACATCTGGCATGAATTCTGAGGGTCTGCAGTTTATTCCCCCACTATAAACTGCAGTGTCTAAGGGGAGGCATACACAGATTCATTGAATACCCAGGGAAATCCAGTCCACTGCCATCATTTCAAAACCTTACAGATAAATGGGAGGGGTTAGAGAAGAATAGCCTTTTATTGCTTTTAAACTCTGTGTACTTTTTCAATTTTCACAATTTTCTTTAATAGCCTCAATCATCAGTTAGTGAAAGAAACAGTATACATCGAGTGTACTTTTTCTACTTTTAAATGTAAACAGTACCACATTAGTTACCTTTTGAATGTCAGGGACACATGCAGCTGGCTAAGGGCCACCACACTGTGTCTATATTTACTGAATAAAGAATGTTGCTAGGTTGCCATAATGTTAAAAGGGCAGACTAATTATTTAAAGTTCAAGTTTATATATTTTGATTCCCCAACTGGTTTTCCTATCATGACAATGGGCAGCTTCCACTGTGGCATAGGACAGTATGATGTATTTTGTGGCTGGAGCAAAGGAGCATTAAATGTGGTTTATTTTACTGAGGCCATGCTTAGAAATTACACACTTAGAAAAATGCCACACATACTTCTTCCTTGTATTTAGCTTTCTACTTGGTATTTAGAATTCCCTCTAAAAGTTTACAACTGCAGATATGAGAGAACATTTTATGAATATTTTAAAAGATTCCAGTCTTGCTTTCTTCCCTGTCCGATGTTTTAGACTAGGGCTTATCTTAATAATTCTACCTCCTAATTATTTATATCATTCAAATTAAAATTATGCACCAAAGCTTTGCTGATAGAGCCATTTCTGGACAATTTTTCTTTGAGTTGACTTCACATTTACTAAGCTATGAATTTAATGCATTCTTCATTCAACAAGGGTTAAATACACAGCACAAGACTAAGCATCTACTAGAGATGCAAGTATGTAGTTATGTCTAAAGAACATTCCTTTTAAGAGGAATGTTTTATGATATACTAATGTATACTAATGAATATACTAATAGTTCCATAATTTGAGACAGTGGTCTTACCATGAAGTACACTGATGTCCTGGAAAGGAATTCTTACTAAGATCTAACAAATGTGCAAAGTTTAAAAGTTACTAATTATATTCCAATAGCCAAGATATGGAAACAACCAAAGTGTTTATCTATGGGTGAATAGATAGAGGAAATGTGCTTTATGAAATGTTATTCAGCCATATAAAAGAATAAAACTTTGCCATCTAAGGAATTTTGTTAACTGAAATCACACAAAGACAAACACTAAATACTGTATGATCTCACTTATATGTGGAATCTAAAAAACCAGAACAAAACACAGAACCAAGCTCAACAGAGAACAGATTGGTGGTTGCCAGAGGTGGGGGTGGGGAGTGGGAGAAATGAGTGAAGGGGGTCAAAGGATACAAATATTCCCAGTTATAAATAAGTCACTGGGATGTAACATACATTGTGGTGACTGTTCATAACAAAGCTGTTGCACATTTGAAAGTTGCTAAGGGAGTAGATCTTAAAAATTTTTCTTGAAGAAAATTTTTTTGTACCTAAATGTTAACTAGACCTATTATGATCATTTTGCAATATTTACAAATATTGAATCATTATGCTGCACGTGTACACATAAAACTAGTATGTTTAAGTAAAATATACTTCTTTTTTAAAAAAGGTACTAATTATATTATACAAACAGTATGACATTATATTGTTTGGCTTTGAGAGAGCAATAATCAGCCCAAGACTGAGATAATAAAAATCTCCCAATACAAATTATTCATGCTATTTAGAATTTTACATAGAATTTGAGGAAAAACACTCAATTAATTAAACCTGAGCTTCAGTTTCCTCATGTGTGAAATGGCAGTTTGTTATATTACAATGGATTAAATAAGATATGCAAAGCACCTGGCCTGATGCCTCACAGACACTAGTTCAATTTTGTAAGCTCCCTTCTTCTCTGAAACCATTGGCATACCTAGCACATTTGATAGCTTATATGGATAATTCTTCCTCTAAATGAGAAAATTACTTTTATTAATATTCATGAAATAAAATTAAAAACAATATAGGCCAGATGCACTTGTAGAAATTAAAAATATTTTACTGGTGTTCAAATACATAAGATAATTTAAGTAAAGTAATTATAGTACAAAAAGGAAAAAAGTAATAGATTTATATTTTTTCAATATGATTTTTTAAAGGAAAAAATGACAAAATCCTTTAAGATTCAGAGTAATTTCTGGATAGAATGACTGAACTAAAATTATTCATTTTCTGTTTAGGCATCTTTACAATCATGGTACTGTCATTGTGTATTTTCAATATACCGCTTAGAGGTAGGATTTTATACAGTACCACAGAAGGTGGACACACACATTAACTTCATAGAATATAATGTTTACTAAAAGTAATGAAATACCTATTTTTACATCGAGGGTTATATATGTTATTAAAAACTAATAGAAACCACAGCGTTTATTTAGAATTACATCAGTGGTTCTCTGCCTTGGTGATTTTGCCTCCCAGGACATTTCGCAATATCTGGAGGCACTTTTGGTTACTGTAACTGGGAGGGAAGAGAGTATTACTGAAATCAAGGGGTAAAGGCCAGGGGTACATTTACACATCCTAAAATGCACAAAACAGCCTCCCACAACAAAGAATTACCTGGCTCCAAATTACAACAGATTGAGAAACCTTGACTTAGACTAAAAAAATTTTTTTTTGGGGGGAGGAGTATTTTTTCTTTGGTATTGTTAAAGATTGAAGGCACATGATGATAGTTAAAGCAGACTACTTTTATTTATTGTTTCATAAACAATAACACAGACAATTTACTACCTAATTGCCTACACCCAGGGCTAATCATTAGAAATCCACTAATTTCTTCTTCTAAAGGACTGCCACTTCAAGTGAAGATTAAATCTCATTTCTAAAGACCTTTAAACCACTTCTGTAATGGTTTAATGAACCAGAACTTAATAAGTGATTTATGTGGTTATTCTATTTATCCACTAATCTTATTTGTTTTTAAAATATAATTTAAAAAAATTTAAACAACAGTTTTATTGAAATATACAATTCACCCTTTTGAAGTGTACCATTCAGTGCTTTTTAGGATATTCATAAGGTTGTATAATCATCACCATTATCTGAGTATTTTCATGATACTCAAAAGAAACCTCCTGCCTAGTAGCAGTCATTCTTCCTTTTCCCCAGACCCTGACAACCATTAATCCACTTTCTTTCTAGGAATTTTTTCATTCTGGACATTTCATATTAGCAGAATCATAGAGTATGTGGCTTTTTCTGACTAGCTTTCTTCACTTACTACGTTTACATGGTTCATCTATGTTGTTCCACCTATCAGTACTTTTTTCCTTTTCATTGCCAGACAATATTCTATTGTATAGATGGGCTACATTTGGTTTATTCACTCATCAGTTGATATTTGGGTCTCTTCCATTATTATTACTAAGAATGCTGTTATGAAGATTTATGACTACATTTTTTGTGTGGATATAGGTTTTTAATTTTCTTGAAGTGGAATTCTTTTGGAGTAGAATCTAGGAATGGAATTGCTGGGCCATTTAGTAATTCTGTTTACTATGCAAGGAATTGAAATTCTTGCATCACACAATATTCTATTACATGACCATGCCACACTATGATCATCCATTGACTACTCAGTGCACATTAGGATTGTTTCCACTTTAGCTGTTATAAATAATGCAGTATGAACAACTGTGTACATTTTGTAGAGACATGTTATTTCTCTAGGCGTGTAATTGTTGGGCTATGTGATAACTCTGTTGAACCTTTTGAGGAAATGCCAATCTGCTTTCCAAGGTGGCTGCACCATTTTACAATCTCACCATCAATATATTAAGAGTTCCAACTTCACATCTTTGTTACTGTCTTTTAAAATTAATAGAAACCAGATAGAGCTACTAAGACAACTAAATAGGGTCATGTAAAGCACACTTGTGGCATCTAAGACACACTCAGAAATGTTTTATGGGCTTCAGTTAGGTTATCCTTTTTAAAAATAAACATATCACAAACTTTACCATTGAGGGATATAGTTAAAAAAGGGAGCTATTGATGAAAATACCAGAAGAATCTCCAGGTTTGGGAATTAAATCATTGAATCTAATGTCTTTCAAGCCATTAAAGGGTGGTAAAATCAACTTAGGGGGTTGGGAAATGTACTAGCATTGGAAAACACGGAATAGAAAACACCAGAGTACATCACAGGCAGTAAGTACTTTTTCGTTAAACATTGTTTTATTGATATAGAGGCCCATACCAGGTCAGTGTTAAAATGTATTTCTTAATGTGGGTCACAAAGAAGCTCCTGAAGTCCAATTACCACTTGATGTTTGAATCCAATCCATCTCTGCATCTGTAGGACTATCAGTTTCTGCTTTAAGACATTCCAGCTCTACTTTTGTACATTTAACTGAGAAGTTTTTCATCAAAATAATGAGACAACTTAAAAAATGTTTTGTATCAATCCATTAGTTTAAATCTGTTGGGAAATTAAGCATGCTAGAAGTATTTTGTTGTATGTGTTGCAGCATCAGAAATAGCATTACTCACAAGCTCATCACTAGCTTTGAAGGTAGTCATAACTATCATTATCATTAGTAACGTGTGAGTACCAACACACTGAGTAGAGTACCTTTAAGTTCTGTAAATACTGCTGAAAACATTAACTTATAATCATAGTGGCAGAAGCCTTAATGTGTATGACCATATTTTACACATCAAATTAGCTATGATCTTAAAAAACAAAGTCCAACACTTTTAAAAAGGGGTTAACTTTAAAAATGAAAAATTATGACTCACACTTTGAAAAGACAAATTATGTCAATTGTGGTTACTGTTTAAACATAATCTAAAAGAAAATTAGAGTAATGACACTAAGTTGTCTGAGAGACATCTAATATATATATGCAAAAGAAAATCCCAAGTCAGACAGTTAAGAAAAATATCATGTATACCATGATTTTCCCAATATCCTGATGTATAGTTGGCCCTACAATTCTTAGTTTCTCTTCTGTAAATTCAACCAATCACAGATTGCAACTATTATATTTTAAAAATGTGAGGTTGTTGCTGATGTGTACTATGTTGTTAGGCCTACAATGGTTGGGTCTGTACTGAACACGTACTTTTTCTTCATCACTTATTCCCTAAATAATGTAGTATAACAAACTCTTTACATAAGATTTACATTGTGTTAGGTATCACAAGTAACCTAGAGACAGTTTAAAGTATGTATGGATGTGCATAGGTTATATGCAAATATGCCATTTTATATAAGGGACTTTAGCATTGCAGATGGTGTCTGTAGAGGGGGCAGGGCATCCTGGAACCAATTACCCCAGGGATTCCAAAAGAAGACTATCATATAAGTTTGTTATAATCATTTTTAAGTGGTCCCTGTATGAGTTTTTGAGATATTTGAGGGCAGTAATTTCCCACAGTAACTTACCTAGTAGGCTCTCAATATTTGCAGAATTTATTAACAGTTTATTCATTGCTAACTATGTGACAAGCTCTCTATAAAGTTCTAAGAACTTAAAAACGGGTAATTTATAATTCCTAATCTAATGGGTTTCAGACTTAAGAGGGGAGACAAAAATTTATAGTAGTGTAATATGGAACAGAGGTAGTAAAAGGGTGAGTAATCACTATATTCTCTAGCATTTGGAAGTTGGCTGGTGTCCAAGATCAGTTTTAAGGGATGACTCTGAAAGGTGAACAAGAGGGGAAGGACACACTAATGGATGAGGAAACTCATACAAGGCACATATAAAGGGGAAAAGTGCTGAAAGATACAGAGGGTTGGCAAAAGTAGGCTTACAGTTGTTTGTATGGGAAATAGTATTTAACGTACAAGAATAAACTTGTTTGTGTACTCACAACTGTAAATCTACTTTTGCCCACCCCTGTATAATTGCAGAGATAGATTGGGACCTAATAAAGAGATTCATATATGTGTTAATACATTTAAATTGTATCTAATATACAAAATAAGACCAGGGAAGGTTGTCAGGCAGGGAAGAGACATGATCAGATTGGTTTTGGATGGAATAAATAACAGAGTCTAGTTGGGAGGTGAGTTGTGCTATAAATTGAGGGTCTGAAAAAGGTATAGGGCATTGTCAACAAAGGTTTGTGTATATACTACCTACACAGATACTGGGAAACCAGTTCCTGTGTTTAAAAAGGACTTCCATTTCAGGTTAGACAGATACTTAAAAGATAAAAGAATCTAGGGGAACCATGGATATGTTATGGAAGAATTCCATGAGAAAGTGACACTTAAGTCGAGACCTGAAGGAAAAAGATTTTAGTGATTGAAATGAATTTAAAGGAAATGCTTAGTGTGTTTAGCAGTAAACTCTATATAATCCCTATATATGCCCCCGAAAGACAACTACTTTCTTTTGCCCTCACTGTAAATCAAAGAATCTAAATGATTTATTACAAAACAATGGGATGAAGATAAGATTAGGTCTCACTTGTCTATTCTCCTATAGTACCTTATATTTGTATCATTTACACTGTATTATAATTACTTGAGAATTTGGAAGAAGACTAAAGGAAAGGAATACCAAGAAAGAGACACTACAAAAAGGGGAGATAAAAAGATTAAGTAATTTAAAATGACAAATGCTTTACAATGTTCGAAAGTCTCAGCATTTTCCATTTAACGCAGTAACTTGGAGGTTTCTAATGATGTGTAATTTTAGTGAGAAAAGCACAGTAAGTGAAAATGAGACTGCATTGAGGACTTCCTATCAAGAATCTTGGCTGAGAAGTAATGCTACAGGAGGGTTTTTTGCATGTTCTTATTTTCAATACCCTTGTTTGAAGGAAAACATCACTTGTTGACACATTATTATGGACACATGTGGTTTTAGTAACCTGTATTGGTACTTCCTCTAGCTTCCTGCATATATATTAAAAAATGTTTATATGTTTTCACTTATCACTGGGAAAGAACTTGAGATGCATATAAACTCTGAAAATTTACACTCTGGAGGTGTGAATTTGTAAGTCATGAACCAATCACTTCTGATCATTGCTTCCAGCCTCTAAGAGAGAAGAAGAAGAATTTTTTTTTTCCCCAAAGAAAGAAACAGGAGAGACAAATTACATTAAAAACATTTTATTATATAATAATACATTATCATTGACATATCCCAGAGATGCTTTTACATCCCAAGTTGTATGTGTAATGATGAATGTCATTGATAACTAAGAGGACAGTCAAGCACCATTACTATTATTTTTAATGGGGGAAGCCATCATTTTTTCCTGAGGGGAAGGGAAGAAGAGAGGGAGAGAAACATTCATTGGTTGCCTTCCACACTCAGCCCAATGGGACCGAACCCACAACCTAGGCATGAGCCCTGACCAGGAATCAAACCCAGGACCTTTTGGTTTTCTGGGTGTCACCCAACTAACCTAGACACACTGGCCCGGGCACACCAACATATCCTCTATAGGCCTAATATCGCTGTATTTTGCTTATCAATTTTCTGGTCAAATCCTTTCTCACCACGTTATTTTCTGTATGCTGATTACTATGCTATGCCTAACAAAATCAGTTCATACTCTTCCCCCGAGGCATAACAACATTTTAGTGCCTTAATTTTTACTTCTTTGCTATATCTTGTTGGAGTGGTGTAATAAAATTGCAGCTTAAAAAAATACTGAGGTAAAATGACTTACCAAAGACAAGATCTCTCTGGGATATACAGGAGTGTAAAATTAAAAACGAAGTGGTAAAAACAATAAGCCCTTCTCACACATAACTTTCAGATACCAGGTCAGTGTGATGAAAATTGAAAATCCTTAATGATTACCAGTCAGTTCAATGTTTTTCTGTTTTTTCTTTTTAAAATCATTTTCCATCATGACATGAAGAATTGCACAATTTACTTTTTAATAATATTTGTTCTGTTTGGTGCCTTGAAAAAGGTGATAATACCCACTTTTATAAAACACAAGTCAAAAGCCCTCTGATAACTTAGCGGTAACACCTCCAAGCTTTCCTCATACCAGACATTCCCTGGATATAACAAAAATTTAAAATATTATATAATTTTTATACATGTAACTTCTGTTCCTCAAATTTTAATACTTAAGCCATGGCTTCAAGTCATTGCCTGCGAATGCCTATCTTCTCAAAATTAGGACTCCCCTGAAACTGTTTCCCATCTATTGCAATACTCTGTGCTATCTCACTTAGAGAACTCAGTATTTATAAAGCTGACAACTGTGGTTGTGGCGTCACACTTTCATCTTCATTCCAATCGACCAGGCCTTAAATCTCTGTTCTCTTAGATGTTTTCTTTTCCTTACCTGGTCTGAGAAAAATTGTGCCGCCACATTTAACTCCCAGACGCCTGTCAGCGCTTGCAGTCCCGGCGGTCTAGCTGGGGGCGGTAGTGGCGGCGGCAGTCAGCCCGGCGGGACGACAGCCCTCCTGGCACCTCATCCTCTTAACACACCTAGGCCCGTGTGCAGTAAGCCCCGGAGTCAGGAGGCTAGTACCCCACCCTCGGCTGGCGCCGCTCCTCCTCCACAGGCTGAGAGAGACGAGCTCTTTTACCTGGAGCTAATCCAAAATTCGGCAGGGTCGACCTAGTTCAGGCCAACTCTCTGTAGCAAAGAAGGTCAAGTTCACCTTGTGGTAGTAAGTGCCTGGACCGCGGAAAGCACCGAAACTGAACGCTCCAGCACTGTCTCGGCGTGTCGGGACACGACCACCAAGGCGCAGGCCGCTGGATAAAAACTGGAGGCGGGGTCGTCCCTGTTCCCGGCTGGCGGCCGACTTCCGGACCTGCGCGTCGCCTCCCTGCGCCTCCGGGACCGCCCCTCTCCCTCCCCCCTCCGCCCCGCCTGCTGATTCCCGGCATGCTCCGCGGAGGAAGGGACGGAGTCGACAATAACAAACCCTGCCGCGGCCGTGTCCGCGGCCCTGCCGAGTCTTCGGCGCTGCCTCAGGGTCTTCTCGTCGCCTCGGCCCCTCGGCTCTGACCGGCCGCGGCCCCTTATCCCCCGGCCCCTGACCCAGAGCCGAGGGGCCTGACCGCGTCCCTTCTCCGCCCGGACCCCTCCCTCCTGTCCGGAGTTCGGGGCTGCGGTTGGCACCCGGACACCGGTGATTGTGTCAGTGGCGGTGCCGGATGGAAGGTTGGTAGCCGTCGCCTCGTCCTCCGCGGCGGCGGAAGATGGTGCCAGGGGCTGCCGGCTCTGCTGCTGCCGCCGGCGGGGAAGGAGGTGCTGCCAGGTAGGTGCCGTCGCCGCCCGTGCCCTCTTCCCTCCTCTGGCTCCGCGACCTCTCAGCGAGCCCCGGCACAGTGGGCCCGGGGCTTTGGGGTCCCGGTAGTACCGGAGCGCCACCCGCGCGCAGGTGTGTGAACCCGCGGGCCCAGCGCATCCGGTCGCTGCAGGTGTTGCCTTGGGCTCGCCTCCCTAACACTACAGACCCTGTGGAGACCTGCGGCTCCCATCGAAGCCCCACTGGGCTGCGGGAGGTGTGAGGTGGGCTCGCCCTGTCCAGGCCTGCTTGGGGCTTCCTCGGAAGGAGCTCCCAGGATGCCTGCCTGTACGCGCCCCCGGCCGACTTGCGGGAGTGGCCGAGAGGGAGAGACGCGTGAACTACCGAGGCGCGTCCTCACTCGTCACCACTGCCGGGCTCAGCCCTAATGGTGTCTTTGACTTGAGAAACCGGAGAATGGAATTGGGCCGAGGCCGAACGAAGCGTATAGTAGGAGAAACGGAGAGATGTCTTTGTCCCAACCCTGGAGTGCGAGGATCGGTATAAAGTTACTCCTAGGAATGACTCAGCCTCCGCCCGCCCCACTGATAGATTTAGGATTGTGTATTCGGATTTCATAACTTCCTTGGTAGAAACACGAGAAATGGCAACTAATCAAAATATCTTTACAGTTTTCATGTTTATTGTTTGTAGTTTCATCTCATTTTTTTCTGTCTTGACTCTTTAAAGTGCGGTCATACCACAAAGTAATGTGGGCCTGAGTGCAAAGGAACACTAATGTGCTTACTGTTGATAACGAGTCACGTTACTACCAGACATTCAGCTACAGAGGAATGTTCGCCTTAAGTCTACTATATATAGAACAGTGATTTGGCCCATATGAAAATGTACCTGTGTCGTTAGCCACTTTATTATTGCTAACCAGGTTTTTTTGTGCGTTGATGGTGCTTGTATGGTTTATCTGAAGGTTTGGAAGGTTAGCAATTTAGGAGGAGACTTTTTTATTGAAGAAGACAAATCAGGGTTTAATTGAGAATCTCAGTATTGTATTTCGATATTTGATACAAAAAGAGGCCTTCCAATTTTGATATTACTACGAGAAGCAGAAGGACAGTTGAGGAAGGTGGTTGCTGTAATTTTGGGCGGGGAGTTGTTTATAATCAGACCATTGCGAAGGGTGTGAAGATATTTAGCTTTTTAAAAATGATTTTATTTCGTCTATTTTGAAACTTTTATGTTAAAGTTAGTATTACTGATTGGCCTAGTTCTTTTATGTTATTGGATGACAGGGAAGACAATGAAGTGTACTACTCTTTTCTTTGAGAAAATTTTTCTAGCCCTTGCTAACAAACACAGTTAAAACGCCTGGCAGATTGATTTTTAGTAAATCAAATTCATAAAGTCCAAAGGACAGAGGACACAAGACCTTTGTTCTTGAAAAGCCACACTTTTGAACCTGAATTGTTATTATGTAAGCTTGAGAAGAGCTTTTATTTGGCTTTTAATTTTGAGAATCTCATGCATTTAGCAAGGGTTTGAGTACCTGCTATATGCTTTACCTTGCAAATGTGTGTAATCTTTGAATGTTTTCAAAACAAGGATTGGTTAATAAAATTTTCTCAATTGGTTAATTCTATTCTCTAGCCCCAATTAAGCTTTTTCTTGTGTACTACAGAAAATACTGGTTCAAAAAACTAAAGTGAAAATCTAGCAGTTCCTTTCCACACACATTCATTCCTAGAATTATTTATGTATCACAGACCATTGAACCAGTTACTGTGAGGAATGTAAGAACATGTGAAAGTTTTCTTGCCTTATGAAAGAAAGAAAATTGGATTCCTGTATAGAAACAATTAATTTGAAAGAAATATACTGAAGGGACTTGAGCATTTACAGAATGTATAAGGATATTTCTAGAAGAAGAAAATGCATGATGGGACATGAATAAGTCACTGAACTTCTTTTAAAAAAAACATCCGGCTATCAACAAGTTTTGACAGGGATTTATCATGTACCTATTATGTGCCAGGCATGGCTCTAGAAATGTGGGACAGTGAACAAACCAAGCCATATCCCTGTGCTCATTCATTCAGGAGAAATATGGGATAGCAGACATAGGCTAGGGAGAAAAAAAAGCAGAAAAGGGAGGAGATGAACTATCAGGATTGCAGGGTTGAAACTTCAGAATCTTAAGTTTAGACAGTGGCCAGGGAAGGCCTGGATGGTAATTTTTGCATTAAGACCTAAGAGAAGTAAGGAAGCTAGATGTGTGACTGACCATCTGGGGAAAGAATATTCTTGGCAGAAGGTATAGTAAATGCAGAGGCTTTGAGATACTTGACATAGACATGGAAAAGTGAAAAGGTTACTGAGCCTGACCAGGTTACAAAGGAGGGGCATAGTAATAAGAGAATGTAGTGGTAGTGGGGGGCTCTACAAATATTCACGTTTTTGGGTCATAGTAAGCAAACTAATGTATGCTAACTCTGCATGGGCAAAGGGCACAGAGATTTGTTCCATTAAATCCAGCAAGGCTGGAAAGCAACTTGGAGCTAGATTCTTTTTTTAAATGAAATGTTAATAAAGCCCCTGCGACACACAGTTTTAGTTCTCGCAAAATGAACAATGAACAAGAAGCACTTACATGTAAACTTTGTATACAAAGTTGTAGGAAAGTTTGAGGAAGATACATTACAAATGCAGAGTGCTTTGAGAAGCTAGGATAGATGATATTATAGAAGCAGATTATGGAATGTAAGGTTGACGATTTTGTACTTACTGTCACAGATAAAAGTATATAAATTTTAATGATCACATTTCTCTGATTCTTTCACTGTGGATCTAATAAATCTAATTTGCCTGGACCTCTGTTGTCCAGGACCTGGAGAGGATGGCTTTTCTTCCACCTTTTAGTAAAGTTGAGGTTCTGTTAAGTAACATTTGCAAGTACAGTACTTGACTGGCTGTAAGCACTCTTTCTCTCATTGGTTAGTGTCTGTTTTCACAGCTTTTTTAGACGGTGCTTTGACTGAGAGGCTTATGCCATGATTTTGCTTTCTTTTGAATTCTTATTTTATCAGTTTGTAGATATTCCAGACATAATTGGTTAGTAATTATCCAGAATATCTGTTGAAATATTAGTTAAATCGCTACCACATTGTTAATGTTTCCCAATTGCTGAGTGTTTGCATATAGTCTTGGCTTAATAGAATGAAGCTAATTCAACATTTGCTGTGTAGGTAATTTTGGTTTCAGGTTTTTTTTTTAACTTTTAGTATCTATTATAAAATGAAGCATAGGACAAGAGAATTTTTACTATAGATAGTTATATGAGAATTAAGAATTAAAAAAAATTCACATTTAAAGGAAGTGTCACAACTTGATATTGTTATCCCTTAACAATTATGCACAGCTCTGGGTGTCATATCCCAGTTGATGACAGTAATGTAGGAAAAATGGCTCTGGCATCCTTACTTGGTATACTTTGGAGGCAGGAGAGTTATTTTGTAGTAGACTTGGCTTAAATTCATTTTAATGGTTCTTTTGAATCTCTGTTAAGCAGAAACTATCAGATGATATGACATAAAACAAATCAATGCAATAATACTTATAAAGAGAATTTAGTTTTTATGAATGAGACTAATTCAGAATGACAAAGTCTTAATGATATTTGGGACTTTTTAAAGACCATTTATTTACTAATATTTCCAAATTTAAATAATGTTTGTCAAGCATTTTGCATAATTTTACTTGGGTGATTAAAATTCAGATGAAGAAAAATGGGGAAATTTTATTTGGTAGGACTTTGTAAAGTGAGAGTATAGGTTTTGTGTAGGGGAATAGTTAGAGATACTTTCAGAAAGATGAACTGGGGTTAATTATGAAGTCCTTGAATGTTGGAGTTAAAAGTTATAATTGACACCATTTTTAAAGCTTTTATTATATTCCTTGCATTGTGAATGAATCTGAAATATATCATTTCTGTCCCTCTCATCCACACTGTAAAAGGCAATATTTCACTTTATAGTTGGTGAATTGTTGTGTAAAGGTTATCTGAGCCTCCGTGGGAGGGATGAGATTCAGATATGGGTAAATCTTGCCCCGGAGTCTGCTGTTGTAATGTTAATCAGTTTTTTGCCAGAGTTGGCAAATTTATATGCTTAAAGGGGCAAGCAGATAATGAAATAAGGAAAATCATCTGGGTACTAAACTGAGGTCATGAGAGGTAACTGCAGAGAAACAAACAACAGAGGATGGTGGGCCATTGGTTTGTGGCCTCCTATGGGCAACAGTGAGGCCCTAGAGAAAATACTTAAGGAGGAAGCAGTCTGATTACCATGGTTGTAACTGGTAGAAGTGTTCAGGAAAAGTTGGAGCAGGACGGAGACTTAAAGACAGTAAGAAGCATTTTCAGGCTCTAAAATAAGGGTTATGTCATTTGAAAACGAGGGTTGGATTATAAAGGAAAAAAATGGATAGTATGCAAACAAATAACAAACTTTGGGTAACAAGAGAATGGCAGGTTTTGCTGATAAAGTTAAGGAGTAGTTTTAGAGGAAAAGCAGTGAATTGAAATGTAGATATGTTGAGTTTGAAGTTAATAGTATGATTTCTAATTGGAGACATTTAGATCAGTTAAGCACTAGTCCTGAGTTCAGGACAGAGGTCTGGATTAGTTAATAATAACTGATGTTTGTATTGCACTTTAGTTTGCATAGTTCTTCCATATATGTGTAGATGCTTCTTCCTCATAATAACTTTATGAGATAGGTAGTTTCCTTTTTGTAATCAAAATAATTTGTTGGATAAGGTCATTCAGGGTCAGTAGTGGGGACAGGACTTGAATTATGGGTTTTATAATCCCAAATTTCATGTTCTTTTCACAGTACTATTCTCTATTTTAGGTGTACATAAAGATAACAATTTGGGAAGTAAAAATGAATGACTATTCTATACCAGGGAAGCAGATCTGCCCTGGTACATCAAATTGGGGGCTAGAATGGGGACATCAGTGGGGGTCACTGTTTTGTTCTCTTAGTTGGATCAGCTCTTCTAGGGCAGCATGCTCCGGTTCTTTATTTTTTTTGTAATGCATAAAATATAGGGTTATTTCCTTTTCCAAAATGGAAATAAATATATCCCCCCTGCTGCAAATGTAATTTTTAAGGAGACCAGACAAAGTGAAAGTTCCACATCCAGAGATAGCCATTGTTAAAAAGATTGGTGTTAAACTGGCCGGGCTTCTTTGATGCTTGTGTTTACATATACATCTCTGATCACTAGTTAATAAAATGAAAATAAAATCCTCAAACAGAATCACATGATACATTCTGTAACATTTTCTTACTGAGTGCATTACTAGTCAATATGTGTAGATCTAACAAACATTTTTAAATATCTAAATAATGTCATATGTAGGTGCATCATAATTTATTTGACCAACCCCTATTGATAGTTTTGTAATTTTTCATTGTTAAAATCAGTGGTGTAATGAAAATAATGGATATATACCTCTGTACCTGTGTCTGTTACCTGCTTCTAACACAAATCCATGGGCAGAATTGCTAGTTTGCATATTTTCAATTTTGGTACATATTGCCACATTAAATCTCCTTAAAAGTTGTACCAGGATACATTTTTGTCAAAACTGTGCCAGTGTGCTGTTTTTTTTTTAAATGAACACTTTGCATTCCGAGGGGTAAAAATGATATTTCAGGTAGACTTTGTTTTTCTGCATGCTATGGATAGCCACTTGTCATAATACTATTGCTTGAACAATTTATCTTTACCCTCAATTTGAAATTTTATTATTGTGTATCTGTGTGCATATAAAGATATGTTTTGATTTGTTCTGTTCCATGTTACCTGTCTGTGAATAGGCCAGAACCCCAGTTTTAATTACTGCTATAGTATGTTTAACATGTTTTGGTAAGTATTCTTTCCTATAGTTTTTCTATAGTAGGTAGTTAATAGTTAGTCTCTATGAGTAAAAACCGAAGACAGTGTGCAGGCAAAGGGCCACATAATAATTTTAAGAACATCTTTTTGTCAGTTGAGTTACTAACCTGTTGCTTTTAATTTAGAATTGGATTGTGTTAACTTTTGTAATAGTACTGTCAATGTACGAAACGTCCAAACCTATAGAGAATTTTTATGAGTTTCTTTGAGCCAAACTGACAACAGTTGTCAGGAAGCAAAATCTCAATGGACTGAGAAAATGCTGCAGAGAATGGCAGTTTTGCAGTTTATTTCATGTTAAAAGCAAAGGAGGAGGCAGGTGCAAAGAGGGTTACATGGAATTCATTGGTGGTAGATTAGGGAGGCAGGAGAATGAAAGCAGGATTGAATAAAGAGTAAAACAGAGACAAGCACTTCTTTTACATTGGTGGGTATAAGATGGTTAACAGTTACAGCACAGAAATGATATTTGGGCAAGTAGATAATGAAGGGGTTCTGTGGTTTCTCTGCTTTGGTGGGAGATTGGGCCCAGAGGGGTCCGGAAAAAAAGGGATTACTCTTAGAGTCCCAAGATATGTTGTTATCTTTGATGCAGAAAGACAATTGACAGACTCAGTTAAGGTCAAGATTGACCTTCATCAAGGAAGATACTGCCTAGGACATGATTACCCATCATGACTCCCTTTTAGTTAGGAAGTTGTAATTTCAGACCATTCTATGTAGTTACTTTAGGCCTCTGAATTTGTAAGGCCTGCAGGCCTCCCCTAAGTTTGTGAGGTTTAGTATGTGGCCTCTTATTTGTCCACACTATATATAATTTCATTTGTTAAGATTAAGAAAAGCTCATATATAAAATGAGCATTGGTGTAAAGTAGTAATACTGTGTTATATACGAGGCTTATATTTTATATGTCACATAAAGTTAGCTTACTCATTCAACAACAGTTGTCATCTATGCTCGTTCTTTATAATTGCATGTAATAACTTTAGTTCTAGGTCATTTAGATTCAACCCACCTATGAAATTTAATAGATATTATGTGAGATAAGGGAAAATGTTACACAATAAGCAGTCCTAACTTTTAAAAGTTGATAAAAGTATTGGCTCTTTCTGATAACTTCTAAGCAAGTAAGTGCTTTACTAAACTTATCCCCTTAAGTTTTGATAAATGTGATCAAAGAAGGTAAATCATAGGTTCTAGCTGGAATTCAGTTTTACATATTCTTTTTCTTTCTTTTTTTTTTTTGGAATGATACATATTTTATGTGAAAGTATCATTTTTCACATCTTACACATTTCTTCACAATATTATTTCTGCATGCCTATCTGTAATATGTATTATTGGAATGTCCATTTATGTGATTAAGCTCCTTGAAGGCAGATAGCATATAGTTTTTATTTTTTTTAATCTCTGATGACTGACACAAAATAAATTAGAGCTGGGTTAAATATATAATCTGACTATATGGCATTTTATAGAAGCTTGGGAGAATCAGCCAGTGCTCCCATTTGAATTTTCAGATGAGGAAATGTGTTCAGAGAAATTAAGTACCTGGCTGTCAGGGTCACAGAAGTTAAAGGTGAAATAAAATTCAGATTTTTTTTTTTTTTTTACTTCTAAGTATTTTTTCTTTTATTTCAGGATGAACAAATATGTGCTTAGTTACTAATGCCGCTTTTTGCTTAATATTTTAACGGTTTCATGTAAGAGGAGAGAATTCAGCTATGTTGGACCATCATATTCTGATAGCAAATAATAGAAATATATGTAAATAAACTGTACATTCTTGTAAATAGAGACAGTATTCCTGTGTATTCTTGTGGAACCTTTTTTCTTTTCTAATTTTAGTTTTGGTTCTTGTTCTATTCCTTACCATGGTCTTGGCCTCATTTATTGATTGTCCAATGTTTAGGTAGTATGTTAGGTATTATGGTGCTTTGAAGAGAGGTGTAAGGCATGGCCCAGTTTCCTTTAGACATTTATAATACAGTTTGGGGAATGTAAGGCATTTGGCACATGGGGAAAAAAAATGTAGCAAGCCATTGATATATGTTCCGATTGCAGACCCTATCATTTGATTATTTGAAATTTGAAGTGTGGGTCTTAGTAGGGAAGATCTTTGACAGCCACTAGATTGGTGAAGACTTTAGGGATCAGAATGATTGTGAAATCTTGGTTACAAAATGAAGGCAATGAAATGACAAAAGTAAAGGCACAGAAAAACTAAGATTAATTCTCCTCTTGGGAGATCAGTTTATCATGTTGTCAGGCATAGAAGGGCAATAGTGGAGTATTAGTCCAAGGAATTTAGACAATTGAGTGGATATTACAAACCATTTATAATCTGGGGAGAAATAAAATGAAGCAAAAATAATGTCTAAGATTTTTTATTTGGTGATGTCTTCCAAGATGAATTTGAGATGAAGTCTGCAGGCAGGAGGATCTCAGGTTATTGTCAGAGCTCAGGTATGCAGTAGTAAGCACTGAATTAGATAGCTTAATGGGAATTGGGGGAAGAGAGGGTCACATAGTTAGTGACTGTTAGAACTGGGGCAAAGGAGTACCTATTCACGTGACATATTGGGTTGGCCAAAAACTTCGTTTTGTTTTTTCCATAAAGTAAAAGACACATTTTTCATTTTCACCAATGACGTTACTGGTTTGTATATTTAGAGTATGTTGGCTGCTTCTCTCATGGTATAGTGTTGATTGTTGTCAATTAATGTTTCGATTTGATCACTATCACCTGGTCTACCTGACCACGGAGCATCATCCAGTGAGAAACCTCCAGTACAAAACTTCACAAACCACTTTTGACACGTTGGATCAGTCACAGCACCTTCTTCAAACACTGCACAAATCTTTTTTTGCATTTCAGTTATGTTTTTACCTTTCTTGAAATAATAAAGTGTACTATGCCAAAAATGCTGTGTATTTTCTTCCATCTTCAATATTAGAATGGCTACACAAAAATTCACCAATTTTGATGGGTTTTTTTTTAATGCACGCTGGTATGTCAGCTGTCACAATACAATCTAACAAAATTGTTTCCAATGAAATTAAAGACAAATAAGCGCTACTAGAGAAATCTTACAAAAAATTAAACATTAAAGTAAAAAACCATTAATTTTTGGCCAAACCAATATTTAACCAAGTTGATTACCATTGGTAAAACCAAAGAGGTCAGTTGGAGACATACAGTTTGAACAGGAAGATATGTTTAAGGTGGAGATCATGATGGTGGTGATGGTGATGATGATTATGATGATGATGATTTTAATTAAAGAGTCTTTGAATACATTAGCTAATGAAGAGACTATAACTACTTGTATGTGATCTCTCTGGGTTACTATTTGAACTCTGCTTTGTCATTATTTACTGCTAATGGTATTCTAAGAGTACTTTTGCTTATGAGAGGCTGTTCACTCAATACATGCCCTTGAGTACTTTCTGTTAAGTCACAAAGTTACTTCCTGTCACTATGTAACATTTTGGAGTTTTTACTGTGAAGGTAGGCATTGTGCTAAGTTAGCCCTTTTGTATGGATTATTTTACTTGTTTTCCACAAAAGCCATACAAAACAGGTAGTAGCATTTCCATTTTACAGATTCAGAAATGGAAATTTAGACAGATGTGTACTGATAAGAATTTTTTTTTACTTGATAATAAAGCTGTGTGGCTCATGGATTGGCTAGAAAAGATGTAATTCAATAAAATTTTACAACTTTCACTTAGATTACTGAGATAGAGCATTTAATTAATTATAAAAATCATTTTATTATTTATTTATTTTTAGAGAAGGGTAAGGGAGGAAGGGATGGAGGGAAACATGAATTGGTTGCATATCATACATGCCCCAACTGGGGACCAAACTCACAACCCAAGCATGTGCCCTGACCTGGAATTGAACCAGCAACCTTTCACTTTGGGGGACGATGCCCAACCAACAGACCCACGCCAGTTGGGGCAACATTTAATTAATTTTATAAACCATATTTTTCAGTTAGAATCTAACCAGAGCTTACACAAAAATTCCTATTTTCATTTTCTCTTGTGTCCAATCTGTGAAATATGAAAAAAATAAAGATAGAAATAAAGTCTTCTCCATGCCAAACAAACATTTCTGTTAAGGTATGACATGATTGCCTAAAAATTAGTAATCCAGGTAGAAATAAGAGCTCAAGAAAGAAGCAGATTAAAAAAAAAAGGACTGTAGTTGTGTAGGAGATAAGGTATAGAATTGATCAGGCAGCTTTATAAGGAGATTTGGGTGATGGAAAAGTGAAGATCTATATATATCCCATTTGGTCAGGACAGAGGGGATATTTCAGGAGTAGTGGAACTCCATTCGCATTTACATCTGGCTTTTTGTTATTTACATATTGTTACGCATATTAGATTGTATTTGTCTGTATCCCTAAAAAGATGGCTTGAGAGCCTTATACATAACATTTACCTCCTTGAATCTTGACTACGCAGGCAGTTTGGGTGATATCCAGGTCAACTTTCCTGTCAATGGAGTGACAGTTAAAGGGAACTTTTTACTAAAAAGTGAGTTTCATTTTTCATATCTATGATTATTTTTGCTGAAAAATTAAAGCTGAGTGTAGTTTAAGAATAAGAAAGCCTTGAATATTTTTTTATACTTTGTATTGATTGTGTTGGTGCAAAATGGAAATTTGATCTGTATGTTACTGTATATATATGTGCACTTATAGGGCATTGTGATTTTAATTGTATTTGCACTTGTTACTGTTTCTTTTATTTAGTAAAGTGTAATATTTATACCTTGTCATGGATACAAAGTAGTGACAGAGTCCCTATGTGTTAGACATTATTTGTGTATTCTGCTCATGTTGTTGGGTCGGTTGCAAATATTGTTTGCTGAGAGCTGATATGATATGCTTTGTTCAGATTTATTTAACAACATTTGAGCATTCTCTGAGAAAGTATAGAAAAGAAAATTTCTTAGCTCTGTCTTAACCACAGTGAAAGACTGCTTTCAGAAAGTGTTTCAATGACTTGTGTCCATCAACATGAGAAAAGATGATCAATAAGTGTGAGAGAAATTAAATGTTTGCCCAATATGAATGGCGGGAGGGTAGGATGTGTAATTTATAGTATGCATGTTGTCCTTGTATACACATTGCTAATAGTTGGGATTTGGAGTAGACATGGTTCTTTATGGAAGTCTTTTCTAGAATAGACTTGCTTTTGTGAAATTACTACTAACATTGCTAAACAACAACAACAACAAAACAAATAGGTTATTGATCAGTTTCTAGCTCTATCATTTTACTTCCATTGTAGGGATGAGGAATCTCTGGAATTGTTCTGTAAGTTTTGGTTTTGGATTTTTATATTTACTTACAGAATTAAAAACAAAAAATAAGCAATACAATAACGAGCCATATGTAACCATCATTTTGTGTTTAATAGTTATCATTTCATGACCTGTCTTGTTTCAGTTATATCCACCTTCCACTTCTCACTGCTGTAGTCCTGTATATTGAAGAACAGATATGCCCACAATAGCCCTGCAAGGAAGATATCTCTACTTTTTTGGTTTTTTAATTGGTTTAGTTGACATTCAATATTTTTATTAGTTTTAGGTCTACAGCTTACTGGTTAGACATTTATATAATTTACTAAGTGATTCTCCCCAATAGGTTAGTACCCATGTGACGCCATACATCGTTATATAATTTTATTTACTGTATTGCCTATGCTGTACTATATGTATTTGTTGTAACTACCAATTTGTACTCCTTAATCTGTGTCCCTTTTTCATCCAGCTCTCCAATCTCCCTGCCATTTGGCAACCATCAGTTTGTTCTCTGTATCTGTCAGTCTGCTTCTGTTTGGTTTATGTTATTCTTTAGATTCCATATATAAGTGAAATCATACTGTATTTGTCTTTCTGACTTATTTCACTTAGCATAGTACCCTTTAAGTTCATCCATGTTGCAGATGTTAAGAATTCATTTTTTTATGGTCAAATAATAATTCCATTATATATATATGAATCATATCTTTATCTACATGTCTATTGATGGGCCTTATCTCTACTTTTTAGATGAGAAAATTGAATCTTAGAGAGTATAAGTTACTTTTCTCAAGTCATTCAACTTACAAACGGCAAAACAGGAATTTAAACCAGTTCGGTTAAGCTCTTCCTTTATAAAAATCAGTTGTTTTTCCTTCACTTTATTCCAGCTTATAACCAGCAAGATGGTATATTCTGACAGCAGCTAATTGTTTTACTAGATTATTTTTACCGTTCTGGTATTTTTCCCCCTGCATTCTTTTTACACATTCTTTTTACACTTTTTACACTGTTTTTACTTAACATGGTAAATAAACCTTACTGAAAATTATTCCATATTCTGTCTTGCCATATGAATGGATGAATGACTAACCAAGTAATTGAACAAGTAGTAAAGGATCTTGTTATGTACTTTAACTGTATCTAAATTATTTCCTTAAGATGAAGCATCTTTATAAAACTTTTGCTTACCTACCTCATGCATACCAGTTGCTTTCTAGGAGGTATAGTAGATTCCCACCTATATTATATGAACATTGAATGTGATTATTAAAATCATGGTAAAATTTTTTGTAATGTCTTATTATGATAATTTGCAAACATACAAAAGTAGTAGTGAACCTAATCTATCCATCCTATGTGTTTAATAGTTACCAGTATTTTTTTGATCTTATCTGTCTTCCTGCCCAACTAAGCCTTCCTCCCCTTCTTTCTTCATCTGTTTTTGCTATACTATTTTAAAATATGTCAAATATGGTTTTACACATTAATTTTCAGAATCATTATTTCATAATTAAAATGCCATTGTTGTGTAATAAAATGGAATAATAATTCTTCAGTAAATCTAATATCTAGTTCATATTTAGATTTCCACATATATTTCAGAAATGTCTTTTTACAGAAGTTGGTTTGATTCAGAAGTCAAACAGGTCCACACATTATATTTGGTTATTATGCCTCTTTCTTCTCCTTTAATAAAATTCTTCCTCCTTTTATTTCTGAAGCCATTTATTAAAGAAACTAGGTAGTTCTGTAGAATGCTCATTTCTGAATTTATCTGATTGTTTTCTTATATTGCTTACGTTTTTTTCTCTATAGCCTATATTATAAATTGGTAACTCTAGGTGGATGTAGATTTAGGGTCAATTTTTTTGTGAGGGGGTGGGCAAGAATAGTCTATAAATGGACTGTACTTTTAGTTGAAATACAGATACTTTTGACAATAGCAGAGACAAATTATCAGTATATTCATGTTAGCTTTATTTATCTGTGAAATTTCTTCTAGTTACTTAACATCTATTGATACCTAGATCCAATGTTTCATTGCACAGTGCTCATCTATATTTTGTCTATGGTATTAGCTGGAGTTTTTCTATAAAAAAGGACATTCCTTCATCAAGTATTGGTACAGTTCATGTAGGAAAGAAAGGATAAATGCTTAATTGTTTGGTTTTATTTTTTAAGATTTTATTTATTTATTTATTTTTAGAGAGAGAAAGGGAGGGAGAAAGAGGAAGAGAAAGATCAGTGTGTGGTTGCCTACTGGAGACCTGGCTTGCAACCCAGGCATGTGCCCTGACTGGGAATTGAACCAGCGGCCCTTTGATTTGCAGGCCAGCACTCAACCACTGAGCCACATCAGCCAGAGCAGTGCTTAATTGTTTTTGTTTTTAGTTTTTACAATAGGTTGCTGCCCTAGCTACCCCTAGAGGGTTCCCCCCTTTTTGTATAATTATGAATATACTGATTTTATGGATGTTAAACTATTTAATTATTTGTAACCATTCTTTTAATGCTCAAGCTGTCCCATGTTAGTTAGTGGAAGTCCCTTCAAATTGATTTCTTTGCCCTTTTGACATGGCCTCATTAGTCCTTGATATCTTTTCTGCTTTATGGCACATTAAGATGTTCCAGGCTTATGTGACTGGTACATTTTCTACTTTAGTCCTTTGGAATCAGCCACTTCTCCAAAGGTTCCTTTTAAAAACCACATGAGTATGCTGTGATTTTAGTCAACTCTAAAGTTAGTGGAACAGTCCTGACAGGACTGCTCTCACTTTGAATACCAGTCACCAACTTGGTGATACCCAGGGCTACCCTCACTTCAGATTACCTGACCAGAAATTTGGAGGTCACAACCACCTTCATGTTCAAGAATTCACTAGAATAGCTCAAAAAACTTAGAAAAGTGCTATACTTAGGATTGCAACTTTATTATAGCGAAATGATATAAATTAAAATTAAAAGCAGTCAAAGGGGAAGATACGCATAGAATGGCATTTGGAAAGATTTCAAATGCTTAACTTCTGGTCATTTTCTCCCATAGAGTCAGACAGTATTAACTCCTGTTGGCCAGTATGTGTGGCAGTACATTGAGTATTGCTATCTAAGGCAGCTTACCTAAATCTTTAGTATCCAGAGATTTTATTGGGGCTTCATCCCTGTAGCTCACCTTTATAGTCTCTAGCTGTTCTTGGAGGTTGACTTAAGGTCTTTAGTCTCCATTTCCTCTGGAGATCAGAATTGATACTGTCTTGTCCCAAGCTCCCACTATAAGTCATGTCGTTACAGCCTTCTGACAAAGACACTCCTATCAGGTAGAACATTCCAGATGCCTAAAGTTATTCTCCCATATCCAAGTGCAAAGGCCAGATGTCTTTTTGGGTAAGGCTAATTCTTTATTGCACAGGTTTCTATAGTCACTTACTGCTCTAGGAGTGTCACTGCTTCTTTTCCATTGGGGTTATGGAATATGTATTTTATGGAATATGTGTTTTATGGAAAGAAAAATTCCTTGTTCATACTGACATCTCTAAAATATATATTTTAAACTCTTTTTAAAAGATTTTATTTACTTACTTTTAGAGAGAGGGAAAGGGAGAGAGAGAGATCAATGTGTGAGAGATACTTTGATCAGTTGCCTCTCACATGTCTCAACTGGGGACCTGGCTCACAACCCAGGCATATGTCCTGACTGGGAATTGAACTGATGACCTTTTGGTTCGCAGACCGGTGCTCAATCCACTGAGCCACACCAGTCAGTGCTAAAATATATCTTTTAAAATTTATGTGTTTTACCTCTTTTCTCTTTAGGTTGAAAATCTTGGAATCTTAGGTTAAAAATCTTGCTTAACTGACAGGTGAAAAATATCTTTTTTAGATTTGTTTTCTTTGATTCCTGAAAGGTTTCACATTTGTTAACCATTTTAATTACTTACTCTTCCACTTGTGAATCTTTGTGATTTATTTATTCATTCATTTATTTATTTATTGCCTATTCATAGGAACTCATTTTTTCGAAAAGGCTAATAACCCTTCCTTAATCATTGCTGTAGCACTGTCCCCACTTACTAGTTCAGGAGAGAAAGTAAAGTCACATCTTTTGATGTTAAAATTAAATGATGGGGCAGGTGATAGAAAGATTCATTCATTTTCAATTTTCTGCTCCTTCCTTTTTTTCCATAAGTCAGAGAACAATTAATTTGTGATCCTTCTAGAGTCTTGTTTGTTAGAAAGAAAGTTGGGAAATTGGACCTGTCTCCTGGAGGGCTTCCTGTCTGCTGCTGTTGCTGTTCTTTCTTTCCATAGTATTCCTGTTGCAAAGAACCTGTTGTTCACCAAGGGGCTTCAATCCTTGATTACTAAATGCCTGGTGGTAAATGAGGTATGTACAGTTCTTACTAAATTGGCAGTGGTTGCTCAGCTTTAGAGCCGAAGCTGGCAAGCATTCTCTGTAAAGGACTAGATAGCTAAGTATTTAGGTATGGCTGGTTAAAATCAAGGCTATGTAGGTACTTTGAATACTTTTGCTTTGCACTATCCCATTTGTCTGGAATGGGCCATCCAGAGTGGTGGGCATGCTTTGTGCTCAGTCGCCATCAGCTTGATGGCAATTGAACCCAGAGGAAACACCTGAGAGGTATGGGCCTGACAGCCTGGGGGTGGAGGCCAATGCAGTAAGTTTTACTTCTGCTCAGCTATTTCCAGATTCTGTGTTGCCCTTCTCTCCTTCCCAAATGTCTGGTAGGAGGCCAGGTTACCTGCTGGAACTCTCACTCCAGAGCTGAGATTCTATTCCTTGCTGCTAACAGTAGCAGCAGAGTCCCTGACATGTAGGTACCCCTTATTGTGTATTCTGAGTAGAGAAAAGCAACCCTGGGAGTGGGTGGACCTTTGTGATGCCAACACTTGTCCCTTGGGACAGTCCCCACAGAGCCAGCAGGCTTCAGAGTTAGGAAGGCTTTTATCAGTGTTTCACACTCAGTCGCATTCTTGTTAGCTACCATAGGTTAACATTTCTTTAGCTGTGAAGTTTTCAGAGAACCCTACAGTACGAAGATGACTCAGGGTATGGAAGAATTTCTAGCCTTTGTAACATGCCAGCAATCATTTATGGATGTAAGGAACCATGTTCTTCCAAACCTCAGTTTAGGCCACGTTTTGAATGGTGACTTTCCCCTCATTTGAAAAACTTGCTATGGAAGGTCCAAGTTGGTGGCAACTTAGGAGGAGGCTTAACTCGCCCCCTCTCCCCTGCCCATGAGTAAACTCAAATACTCAACATACACATATATAGAGTACAGTTACTCCTGCAAGACAACTGAGGGCTGAATGAATAGCATCTGAACAATAAACAAGAAAGAGACAAAACAGAGAAAGTTGGGAAGCTGAGGGGTCCCTCTGAGAGCTGTGGGAACACTCTGGGCTGGAGGAATCAGTGATTGCCATTGTTTATGAGACTCTCCACTTTCATAGGGTGGGCAGGAGCTCTATTCAGGCTAGTGCCCCAAGTGTCCTAAATGCCTGCTGGGCTCCAACTGGCTTATCAAAACTACTTGGTACAGAAAGCTTCAAACAGAGGTCATACACAAGAGCACTTTTGTTAACAAACAAGCGAGACTGTATAGAGAAGGCTGGAGAGGTAAGGGGATTCTCCAGGGTAGAAGGTGCTGGTGACCATCGTTATTTATATCCCTCTCCATCTCCATGGTGATGTTCTGTCCAGGTGCTCTGGTCTGCAAAGTTGCTGCAGCTCATTCCTGGACATGTTGCCGAAGTCCATTTTGACCCCATCAAAGGGAGCAGGCAGGATCAACAGGTATTACTACACATATGTGGCCTCCCTACCTAGAGCCACTCTGCTTTGGTCGGGCCTTAGGCACCTGCTTGGTTCCTGCTGGCCTGTCAGAACCACCTGGCACACACAACCTATATAGAGGCTGCTTCTACATAATACATTTCAAGTCTGGGAGAGAAAGCCATTTTGTTTAATTCATATAACAAACATAGTCAAACAGAATGAAAAGACACACTATCTCTCAAATGAAAGAACAAGAAAAATCTCCTGAATCCTGGCTGGTGTGGCTCAGTTGATTGAGTGCTGGCCTATGAACCAAATGGTTGCTGGTTTGATTCCCAGTCAGGGCACATGCCTGGGTTGCGGACCAGGTCCCCAGTTGGGGGCACATGAGAGGCAATCACACAATGCATTTTCTCTCCCTCTCTTTCTCCCTTCCTTGCCCTCTCTCCAAAATACATAAATACAATCTTTAAAAAAGAAAAAAAATCTCCTGAAAAAGACCCTAAGAGAATGAGATAAGTAGTTTGCCAGATTAAGAATTCAAAGGAGCGGTCATAGGGATGCTCACCAAACTTGAGAATGAAATAGAGGAACTTTGGGAATACTTCAACAGACAATTAGAAAGTATAATAAGGAACCAAGCACACCTAAAGAATACAATAATTGAACTGAAAAACACATTAGAAGGAATCAATATCAAATTGGCTAATTTAGAAGAATGGATCAGTGACCTGGAAGACAGACTGGTGGAAATCAATAAGAAGAGCAAAAAGAATTCTTAAAAAATGATAGTTTAAGGGACATCTGGGATAATGTCAAGTGCTCAAACATTCACAGTGTAGAAGTCCCACAGGGAGAAGGAAGGGAAGAGAAGAACATAAACTTTATTAAAGAAATAATGGCTGGAAAGTTTCTTAACTTGGGAAAGGAAACAGATGTCCAGGTCTGGGAATCATGGATAGTTCCAAATATGAGGAACCCAAATGGACCCACACCTTGACATATTGTATTTAAAATGACAATGGTTAAAGCTAAGGAGATTATCTTGAAAGAAGCAAGGGAAAAACAATGAATTACCTGCAAAGAAAACCCCATATGACTATCAGCCGATTTCTCAGAAGGGAGTGTGGCAAGATGTGTTTAAAGTGCCGAAAGAAAGGAACTTCCAATTTAGACTATACAGTAAGATTATCATTCACAATTGAAGGAGATGTAAAGAATTTACTGGGGTGGGGTGGGTGAGGCATTCACCATCATTAAACCAGCTTTACAAGAAATGTTAAAGTATCTTCTTTAAGCAGAAAAGGAAAGGCCATAACCAGAATAAAAATATGACAAAGGAAAATGTCTCACAGGTAAAGCCAAATATTTAATGAATACAAGGAATCAGAAATTTAAGAACCTACTATAAAGGTCAAAAAAACCCCAAACAAACCCTGTAGTAAATGTCATATCAAACTACAATAAGTATTTGGGAGATACACAACACAAGAAGATTTAAAACATGACAGTAACATAGAATATGGAGGAAGGAATCAAAATGTAGACCTTATGGAATATATTCAACCTTAAATGCCTTCAGCTTATTTAAATTGACTGCTGTAGATATAAAATGATAGGTATAAACCTCATGTTAACCACAAAACAAAAAGCTACAAAAGATATACAAAGTATAAAGAGAAAGTAGCCCAAACAAAACAATAAACTAGGAAACCAAAAGCAAGAGATTGAGAAGGAGAAAGGAACAGAGAACTATAAAAACAATGAAAAAACAGTGAACAAAATGGCAATAAGGATCAATAGTTACTTTAAATGTAAGTGGCTTAAATGCTCCAATAAAAATCCATAGCAAATGGATTAAAAAAAAACATTCATCTATAGCACCTTGCAAGACACAACATTTCAAATGAAAACACGGGAAGTAGAGAGAAAAATGTGTTCTGGGTAAGTAGAAATGAAAAGAAAGCTGGGGTAGTGATACTGATGCCAGACAAATAGACTTCAAAACAAAATAAACGTAAAATGTAAAAAAAAAAAAAAAAGATATTGAATCATTATAAAGGAGTCAATTCTAGAAGAGGTTAACAATTGTAAATATCTGTGCACAAAATATCTACGTAAATATCTGTGTCCTTTATGTTGGACATAAAGGCACTCCTAATGAGCATAAAGGGAGAAATCCAAAGTAATGTATTAATAGTAGGGGATTTTAATACCCTACTCACATCAGTGGATAGATCATTTCGATAGAAACTTAATACAGAAAGAATGGCCTTAAATGTCACATTAAACCGGACTGATGTAATAGAAATTTATAGAACATTTATTTCATCCAAAAACTGCAGAAAACACTTCTTTTTTTCAAGCATACAAGAAACATTCTCCAGGATAGATCACATACTAGATCAACTCAAACCTCACTAAAATCAAGAATAGTGAAATCATGTCAGGCATGTTTTCTAACCACTATGGCATGAAATAGAAATCAGCTGCAAAAACCAAATACATGGAGACTAAACAAACTATCTTGGGACAAATCAAAATGAAAACACAATTTTTCAAAATTTTTGGGATGCAGCAAAAGCAGTTTGAGGTCATAGCTATACAGGCCTACCTCAAGAAACAAGAAAAATCCTAAATAGAAAAATCTCCACCTAAAGGAACTAGGGAAAAAAAGCCAAAAAGTAAACAGAAGGAAAAATAGTTAAGAATGGAAATAAATGGAATAGAAATCAAAGAAAACAGTAGAAAATACCAGTATGACTAAGAGCTAATTCTTTGAAAAGATAAACAAAATGGACATACCATTAGCCAAACTCATTAAGAAAGAGAGGGCCCAAATAAATAATTGACAATGAAAATCATAACTGACACACCACAGAAATGCAAAGAATCATAAAAGAATACTAAGAACAATTTTATGCCAACAAATTTGGCAATCTGGAAGAAAGGATACATTTCTAGAAGTATATCCCTTTCCATGACTGAATCAGGAAGAAATGAGATATCTAAAGAAAGCAATTACTAGTGATGTCTGGAGCTCTACTTAAAAAACTAAATATCTAGGACCAGATGGTTTCACACGAGAATTGTACCAAGCATTCAAAGAGAACTAATACATGTCCTTTCAAAAGTATTTCAAAACAATTGAAGAGAAAGGCACACTTCCAAACTCATTCTACAAAGCTAGCACTACCCTTATACTAAAGCCAGACAAAGATAATTACAAAACAAAAGAAAGTTACAGGCCAATATCCTGATAAACATAGAAGCATCATTTCTCAACAAAATATTAGCAAACTGCATTCAGCAGAACCTAAAAGGACTATACACCCTATCCAAGTGGGATTCATTCACAGAATGCAAGGATGGTTCAACACCTGCAAATTAATCCACATGATGCATCACATTAACAAAATAAAGGATAAAAACCATAGATCATAGATCATCTCAAAAGATACAGAAAAAGCATTTGACAAAATTCAGCATGCTTTTATGATAAAAACTCTCAACAAAGTGGGTGTAGGAGGAACATAGCTCAACATAATAAAAGCTACATATGACAAATCCACAGGTAATGTCACTCAATGGTGATGAACTGAAAGCTTTTCTAATACAATCAGGAACAAGACAAGGATTCGTACTATCACTTTAATTAAACATATTGGGAGTCCCAGCCACCGCAGTGAAACAAGAAAGGAAATAAAAGTCATCCACATCAGAAAGGAAGGAAGAAAAACTGCCAGTATTTGCAGATGACATGGTACTATATATAGGGAGCCTAAGGATTTCACCAAAAAATTAGAATTAATCAGTGAACTGGTAAAATTACAGTAATTGGTAAAAATATAGAATCAACGTTTAGAAATCGATTGTGTTTCTATATACCAGTTAACGAACATATTAGGAGGAGAAATTAAGAAAACAGTCCTGAATGACAGAACCAAGATGGCGGCGTAGGTAGATACACTGCGTCTCCTTGCACAACCAGAACTGACAGAAAATCGAACAGCAAGGAAGTCTGACACCAAGGAAATAAAAAATAAATGTTCATCCAGACCGGTAGGAGGGGCTGAGACGGGCAGCTGGGACAGAGAGGACTCACGTGGCAATGGTGGAACTGAGACTGGCAGAGTGTGGGATGAAGGGGGCAGGCAGTCTGACCACTAGCAGACCCTGCGGTCCCACATTCGCGCACAGATAAACCGAGAGGGCCGGACTCAGAGTGGTGGAGAACGGGGCAGGCAGAGTGGTGGGTAGCACCCCATGGCCCCACATTCGCGCACAGATACACCGGACAAACAGCGGGGAGCGAAGCGGACCGCACAACCCAGGGCTCCAGCACGGGGAAATAAAGCCTCAAACCTCTAATTAAAAACGCCCGTGGGGGGTTGGGGCGGCAGTAAGAGAGATTCCCAGCTTCACAGGAGAGGTCGTTGGAGAGACCCACAGGGGCCTAGAGTGTGCACAAGCCCACCCACTCGGGAACCAGCACCAGAGGGGCCCAGTTTGATTGTGGGTAGCTGAGTGAAAGACTGAAATCCGGTGGAGAGTGGAGTGGGCGCCATTGCTCCCTCTCGGCCCCTCCCCCACATACAGCATCACAGCTCAGAGACCAGCATTACCCCGCCCTGGTGAACACCTAAGCGTCCGCCCCTTTAACAGACATGCCAAGACAAAAAAAATAATAAAATGGCCCAAAGGACAGAACACTTCAAAGCTCCAGAAAAAATACAACTAAGCGAGGAAGAGATAGCCAACCTTTCGATGCACAGTTCAAAACACTGGTTATCAAGACGCTCACAGAATTGGTTGAATTTGTTTGAAAACCAGATGAAAAAATGAAGCCTATGCTAAGAGAAACAAAGGAAAATGTACAGGGAACCAATAGTGATGCGAAGGAAACTGGGACTCAAATCAATGGTGTGGACCAGAAGGAAGAAAGAAACATCCAACCAGAAAAGAATGAAGAAACAAGAATTCAGAAAAATGAGGAGAGCCTTAGGAACCTCCAGGACACTTTGAAACGTTCCAACATCCGTATTATAGGGGTGCCAGAAGGAGAAGAGGAAGAACAAAATATTGAAAACTTATTTGAACAAATAATGAAGGAAAACTTCCCTAATCTGGCAAAGGAAATAGACTTCCAGGAAGTCCAGGAAGCTCAGAGAGTCCCAAAGAAGCTGGACCCAAGGAGGAACACACCAAGGCACATCATCATTACATTACCCAAGATTAAGCAGAAGGAGAGAATCTTACAAGCAGCAAGAGAAAAGAACACAGTTACCTACAAAGGGGTTCCCATAAGACTGTCAGCTGATTTCTCCAAAGAGACCTTACAGGCAAGAAGGGGCTGGCAAGAAGTATTCCAAGTCATGAAAGGCAAGGACCTACATCCAAGATTGCTCTATCCAGCAAAGCTATCATTTAGAATGGAAGGGCAGATAAAGTGCTTCTCAGAGAAGGTCAAGTTAAAGGAGTTCATCATCACCAAGCCCTTATTATATGAAAAGTTAAAGGGAGTTACCTAAGAAAAAGAAGATAAAAAATATAACAGTAAAAATGACAGCAAAACTCACAGTTATTAACGACCACACCTAAAACAAAAACAAGAGCAAACTAGGCAAACAACTAGAACAGGAACAGAACCATAGAGATGGAGATCACATGGAGAGGAGTAGTTGTCAATAGGGGAGTGGGAGTAGGAGAGGGGGGGCAAAGGTACAGAGAATAAGTAGCATAGATGATAGGTGGAAAATAGACAGGGGGAGGGTAAGAATAGTGTAGGAAATGTAGAAGCCAAAGAACTTATAAGTATGACCCACGGACATGAACTATAGGGGGGTAATGTGGGAGGGATGGGGTGGACAGGATGGAGTGGAGTGAGGGGGGGGAATGGGACAACTGTAATAGCATAATCAATAAATGTATTTTAAAAAAAGAAAACAGTCCTATTTACAATTGCATCAAAAAGCATAAAATACCTAGGAATAAATGTAACCAAAGTGAAAGACTTCTACTCTGAAAACTATAGGACATTGAAGAACACGGATAAATAAAAGCATATACCTTGCTAATTGATTGGAAGGATTATCATTAAAATGTTCAACTACCTAAAGCAATGAAAAGATTCAGTGCATTGCCTATTAAAATACCAAAGGCATGTTTCTCAGAATTAGAACAACTAGTCCTAATAAAATTTATATGGGACCACAAAAAACCGTGAATAACCAAAGAAATTTTGAGAAAAGACAAAGTGGGAGGTATTAAGCTTTCTGATCTCAAACTACTATACTATAAAGCTACCATAATCGTAACACTATAGTACTGGTATAAAAACAGAGCTGTTGATCAACGGAATAGAACAGAGAGCCCAGAAAGAAGTTATATGGTAAATTAGCCTATGACAAAGGAGTCCACTATATACAGTATGGTAATAGTCTCTCTTCAGTAAGTGTTGCTGAGAAAACTGGACTGATACATGGAAAAAAAAAAGAAAGAAGAAGAAGAAGAAATTGGACCACTCTCTTAATACCATATACAAAAATACATTCAAATAGATTAAAAATAAACTCAATTGGATAAAAGATTTAAATGTAAAACCTGAACCCATAAAACTCTCAGGACAGAACATAGGAAACTCTTTGACATTGTTTTTAGCTATATCTTTTTAGCTACATCTTTTCTGGCAAGGAAAACAAAAAATGGACTACATCAAACTGAGAAGCTTATGTACTGCAAAGGAAACCATCAACAAAACAAAAAGAGAACCTACTGAATGGGAGAAGATACTCACTAATGGTATATCTGATGAGGGGTTAATATCCAAAATATACAATATAAGGAGCTCATACAACTTATCACACACAAAAAATTCATTTAAAAATGGACAAAGGATGTAAATGGACATTTTTCCAAAGAGGACATATGGGTGACCAACAAACATGAAAAGATGCTCAACATCATCATCAGGGGAATGCAAATTAAAACCACCATGAGTTATCACTTCACACCTGTAAGAATGGCTGTTGTAAGTAAATCAACAAGTAACACATGCTGGCAAGGATGCGGAGAAAAAGGAATCCTTGTATATTGTTAGTGGGAGTGTAAATTATTGCAACCACCATGAAACAGTATGGAGATTCCTCATATAATTAAAACTAGAGCTGCTATATGATCTGTCAGTTTCTCCTCTGGGTATCTGTTCAAAAAACCAAACAAACTGATTTGACAAGATATATGTCCTCCTGGGTTCATTGCAGCATTAGTACTAATAGCCAAAATATGGCAATAGCCTAGATGTCCATCAACAGATGAACTGATAATGAAGATGTGGAGTGTGTGTGTGTGTGTGTGTGTGTGTCTGTCTACAGGGGCTGGCAAAAGTAGGTTTACAGTGTTCTTCTGCAAATAACAAAGTAGTAGATAATACAAGAATGAACTCTTGTTTTGCATACTCGAAAGTGTTAAACTACTTTTGCCCCCCATTCACATATATAATGGAATAGCAATAAAAAAGAATGAAATGTTGTCATTTGTGACAACACAGATGGACCCTAGAAGGTATTATGCTAAGTGAAATAAGTCAGAGAAAGACAAGTACTATGTAATACTACTTATATGTAGACTCTAAGGAACTAATGAGTAAGTAAAACAAAATATAAACAGACACATCGATATGGAGAGCAAGCTAATTGTTGCCAAAGGGAGAGTATGGGGAATGGGAATAAAAAAATATTGAAGAGATAAAAGAAAAAAAAAAGGAATCGCACACTAAAACAAAGCAAAACAAAAAAAATCTGAAGAGCAGTAGGAACTAGCTCCTTCGAAGAGTATGGTAAGTTTGAAAGTAGGTGATACTAGTTAGTAGTCATACTGAAGAGGAAGTCTGTGTGCTTACTTATCTAGATTATTGTAGGTTTTTTTATAGAAAAAAGAAGAACCTACTATTGATCTAGGGATAGGTTTTTCACTGCTGTACCCACCGCACACCATTCCTTACATATCCAACTTTGTTTTATAATGCCTTTGACCTTGTTAAGAAAAAAAAACAAAAGAAAACCTTAACATGTCACATTTTAAAGTGTACTGCCATCCCAACCCCCTTACTTAATTTCAGAACTGTTTTTGTATTTAGAAAAATAAAGACTTAAAAATGGTCATAGAAGTGGTAAAATGTCAAGTCATCGAAGGCGATTACGATTAGGTGATATGTTTTAGCAGTACATTCATGTTTTTCTTTTTTTTTCCTAGGTCAGGCCATGGATTTTAATTCTGGTTGTACTGCTCTTTTGCATCATGTCTGCAAAATAATTGAGCTTTTTTTGTGTCACAGTTTGGCCATTTGACTGATGGATGTAAAATTAACCTTTCTCACAGAAGGAATTGTGAGGCCATCATGTAGCTGGTATAGTCTTTAGTTCATTAAGCCAACAACATTGATATCTTTAAAGAATAAAACAGAAATGTGCAAGCATGTATTTTGAAAGTGTTTTTAAAAGATAAATGCCTTTTTTTGTAATTACTCTTTCTGAAAGTAGATATGGAGTTTGTATATAGATATAAAATTTTCATGTTGCCAGAATATAAGCCTCATGAGTGAATACAATTTTTTCTTACTGTTTTCTATTTTATTCCCAAAGCTCAGAAAATGCCCATGACATACTAGATTCTCCAGTGAAACTTACATTGAATATTGTAAACTGACCTGGTTTTAAACCCCTGGAACTTTTATTTACTAAGGTTTGGCCTTTGTAGGCAAGATGAGTACCTCTGAAAGCTACTCCTCATCTGCAAAAGGAAACAGAAATGAGATAGATATCTTACATGTTATGAAAAATAAGTAATGACTACTATTCAGCTGAGTATAATGACTGGTATATAATGAATTACTCAAATGTTAGTGATGATTATTTTATGTTCCATGTACTTAGGACATGTGGAATAAATACGAGTAACTGGTGGCTGTAAAGTCATAAGCCTGACATTTACTCACAGACCATCATCGCTACTAGACCCATGGGGAAAAGTTGACTGATCTTACTAGTTAGATTTTTCTCTGTGCTGTTCTAAGATAGTCCTTTAGTGGTAGCTTACAATGAGGATGTAGAGAGTGAAAATTCAGATGGGGGCTTCTGGTTAAAGCTGCCTGTCTCATGGCCATAAATAATAGATAATGGATGAAAACATGGGATGTCATTTCAGGGTAGCTCAACAATTCCATCCTGTCATTAACTTCACTTAGAAACTGTTACCCAGCTGGTGTAGCTCAGTGGATTGAGTACGGGCTTGCAAACCAAAAGGTCACTGGTTTGATTCCCAGTCTGGGCACATGCCTGGGTTTCAGGCCACGGCCCCACTAAGGGGTGCGTGAGAGGCAACCACACATTAATGTTTCTTTCCCTCTCTTTCTCCCTCCCTTCCTCTCTCTCTCAAAAAAAAAAAAAAAAAAAAGAAAAGAAAAGAAAGAAGGAAAGAAAGAAAGAAAGAAACTGTTAGATGTGAGCTAAACGACAAATAGTAGTATCAAGTATGCTTGGATAATAGAGCCAAAACTTTTAGAGCCACTGTAATCAGAACTATCCTTGAAATTGTTTACATTGTTCATGAAATATGACAGACAGGTTAATCCTGAAATAAATTTTGTTCACTTGGCTTTTTTGTTAGCGTTGTTAATGATTGTGGTTTCTTAGGTTAAGCCGTGTCTGTGGTGACTGTCAGATTAAGAGATTGGTGTTGGTTTCAGTGCACATAGTAGCCGCTAAAACTTGTCAGAATTTCTTTCACTTACCATTAGTACTATGGAACAGAGGAATGGCACTAAGGTCGTCTTTTCTCTTTAATAATTTCTAAAGACTCTGATGGATTGAGAGCATTATTGACCCAGATCATGAAAAGAAAAGAAAGATTGATGGACTGTCCGGAATGAAGAGTGAATAGATTTTACAACT
The DNA here is from genome assembly GCF_022682495.2 of Desmodus rotundus. Taxonomy (NCBI): domain Eukaryota; kingdom Metazoa; phylum Chordata; class Mammalia; order Chiroptera; family Phyllostomidae; genus Desmodus; species Desmodus rotundus. The sequence goes on along the minus strand of NC_071394.1, from coordinate 51,213,630 downwards.
AAATCTAATATATTATCCTGAATTGGATCCTGAATAGGGGGAACACTATAATGGATATTATTGAGGCAATAATTTGCACGTGGACTGTGGATTACATAATAATATTGCATCAGTGTTAAATTTAATGATTTGATCAATGTACTGTAGTTATGTATGAGAAAATCCTGGCTATTAGCAAACACATAAGACATCTGTCTGCAAATGACTTTCAGATTGTTCAGGGGAAATACATATGTATAGAGAGATGTATGGAGTGTGAAGTGGCTCAAGTTCAAACTCACTAATAATCAAAGATAGTGTTTAAATATAATTTAAACAATATTAGCAAGCATGTAAAAATATGATACAGTCAACTGGTTGACCAAGTATATTGCTTAAGGAGCATAAATTGCTAAAGGAATCAATTCTAATAGTCTTAACATTATTTGAATGTTTTGACCCAGCAATTTTACTTACAGGAATCTACTTTATGGAAATAATCACATGCATAAGAAAAACGTATATCTGTGAGATTAAAACACCAAACCCTGGGAGATAGTAAATATATAAATTATGGTGAATTTACAAGTTGGAGTGATTTGTTGACATCAATATTAATGTTTATAAAGCATTTGTTATACTGTGAAAATACTATTATTAAGTAATATAAGTCAGGATATACTGGGTCATGCTCTGGTATGAAATATTCAAACCTTTAGTGACTTTTAACAATATTTTTTTCACTGTACAGGGGTTGGCAGGGGACCTTGCTTATTTTTACTCACCCAGGGACCCAGCTCTCTTACTCATGGGCTATGAAAATCAACTATATTTGTCACTTTAATCTGTTGGCTTCCTAACCACTTCCTTTTATTTATTAAAAAATTGGTGCTATCTGTGGCCAGGTGGCTTAGGTGGTAGGAATGTCATCTCATACACCAAAAGGTTGCAGGTTTGATTCCCAGTCAGGGCACATATCTAGGTTGTGGATTAGATCTCTGGTCAGGGAGGTGTGTGGAGGCAACCAGTCAATGTTTCTCTCTTCTCTCTCCCTTCCTGTCTCTCTAAAATCAATAAACATATCCTTGGATGAGGATAAAAAAAGGATTTGGTGCTAGTCTGTAGTATAATAGGAACATACATCTTGTATGTTATCTAGGTGGAACTTTAGTATCTGTTTAGTTGGGCCAAGTCATTGGGGCTGTGTTTGGAGAGTATTTGAATTACCCATAAATGGTAGTAGTGGGCTGATTAATGAGATGGAGCCTTATTGTCACAGAGTTAATGATGTTGGGAAATCTAGGGCTCTTTCTTTGAGAACAACCTGAAGAATCAGTGATAGGTGTCAAGCATGTGACTTCTCAGCAGTTTTAACAAGGATATAATCTTTTACTAGTATAGAATTACTCATTTTTATTTAGAAAATATTTTAGAGCTAGTTCTAAAGAATGCATAGGCTTTGTTTTAAAGAAGCTTACTATTCAGTAGAGGTGAGAAATATGAACAGAAACATCAAAATATATGCAAGCATTGAAGGACAGAGTATACAGCACAGTTAATGATACGATTGTGATTAAATCTGTGAAAGAAAATGTTGGGCTGGGAAGTAGGGCAGGGGGGAAGGAGTATTTTAAGTAGGGAAAACAGCTCCGATGAGGGCTTAAAGACTAAACTGTTTTGTTCAAGGAGTTTAAGCGATTTGGTATTTGGGAGTTGTGGGGAGGAAGAAAATAGTTAAGTTGTGGTAGAAAACAAGCAACCATACAATGTTTGCTGTCTTATTGGATGTTTTTGTACTGGTTAAAGGAAGGAGAAGGTATAATTGGACTGCCTGGGTTTGATAACTGATGACATTATTTAAGTCCTTAATTCTTAGTTTTTATTCTATGAAATAATGTGATATCTGCCCACCACAAAGATTCTTGAGGATCAAATGAAAGAATTTCACTTAGTAAAACATTTAGAATAGTTGTCTGGAATATACTAAATACTCATAAAAGGCAGCTGCTATAAAAAACCAATCACAGCTGGTTTAAAACAGCAGAGAGCTCAATTAGCTGAGCATTTAGAATGGTCTCTTTGAAGGTAGTATGGAGGTTGGTAGACTAGGGATAGAGGTGATGTGGACCAGGTTGTAAATATCCAGAATCAATGAGGGCTTGATTTAAGGCAGTAGCAGTAGGAATAGATAGGTAAGTATTTGTGTTAGAATTGGCTGGATATAAATATTTACTGATACATATCCTCTGAGGAAAATGACAGACCTAGTATAGCACTGAGAGATTGGGTGAATGTAGATTCCATCACCAAATAAAAACAATTGAAAAATGAGTGGGTTAGAAGGCAGGAAAAAAATAAGGAACTCAGTTTTAGAAACAGTAATAACGAAATGCATATGGAAAATTTGGAGTTTGAGAGGGCTTGGATACATAACTCGGGTCTGTGGAGAGATTTGGGCTAGGTTTGGGAATCAGCAGTGGTGGTTACTGTAGCCATGGGGGTAGGTAACTACTATACAAGGATGAAGAGGGATGGTTGAGATCCCACCTGAACACTGGAGTGTTACCAAGGGAGGAAGAGCTCAAGAAGGGGTCCTACGATTATTTATTGAATTCTTTTTCTTTTTTAAAATTTTATTTATTGATTTTTAGAGAGAGAGGAGTGGAGAGAGAGAGGAAGGAGGACAGAGAGAGAAACATCTTTTTGTTTGTTTATGCATTCATTGGTTGGTTCTTGTATACCTTGACCAGGGATTGAACCAGCAACCTTGGCTTATCAGGACAATGCTCTAACCAACTAAGCTATCCAGTTAGGGTCTGTTGAATTCTTAATTATCTGCCAAGCACTATACTAATACATTAACTTTTTTTTTTCCTCGCTTAGTTGTCATTGTATTCCTATCAAGTGGGATACTCTTGCTAAGTAAGAAATTACCCCAATCTTAGCTGTTTAAAACAACACAAATATATTGTTTCACAGTTTCTGGGCATGGCTTGGCTGGTTCCTTTATTATTTCAGGGTCTCTTGCAAGACAGTAGTGAAGGTGTTGGCTAGGAAGGCTAGGGTTGGCTTGACTGAGGAGTGATCTGCTTCCAAGCTCATGGTGGTTGTCAGATTCAATACCTTGCAGGACTGAGGCCTTCAGCTTTTTGCTGACTTTTGGCTAGAGCCCAACTTCATTTTCTTGCCACGTGGGCCTCTCTGTATGGCAGATATTACTTCATCAAAGCTGGCAAGGGAGGAAGTCAGTTGGCAAGGTGGAAAGTATAATCTAGAGTAGCCATCATGTGGCATTTCACCAACTTTGCCATATTTCATTGATTAGAAGCAGATCATAGGCTCTGTCCAAACCAAGGGCGATAGGAGTTAGGATTTCACTAGAGTATGGCTAACTGGAGGTGGAGGGGCTCTTTATGGTACCATTTTTATTGCTATTTTAGAAAAGAAGAAACTGAAATTGTTACGTAACTTACTCGAGTAATGGGGCCAGATCAAACTCAAGCAGTTTGGCTCCACAACCTGGGCTCTTTTACCATTATATTTTAAGAAGTAATGAAAAATGGTAGTAGGGTTTGGCAATTTGGGGAGTTCTTTGGAGACTTTTGTTTGATGTCTTTTAATGGAGTGATGTGAGCTGAAATCATATGCTTGTGGTTTCACTGAATGTGCAGGTAGGAAAGAGACAGAGTAGAGATTACTCTTTCAGTAGGTAATTTTAAAACGAAGAGAACAGTAATCACATGTTATTGTCACATACGGAATTATTCTCTCTGTAATAATCCAGAGATTTTTCTTTTTCAGTTCACTGAGTTTAACCAGTTATGCCATTCAGTTGCCAATATCAAGCAAAGCAAACATAAGCCAGTTGTAATCTGCTTTTTTAAGAAAAGTGGTGGTTCTTTTCACAGTGTCTGACGGTAAGTAACAGTTCCTACCTTTACAGTAGAGTTTTCAGTAGATCTATAAAGAGTCTAAGGCATTTAAAATAATGATTTAGGAAGCATTAACTTTAAAACTTTTTTTTTTTGCTTTTTCCTCTTTTCCTGATAATTTTACTCTTAAATGTCATTCGGAAAGAATATAAAGATAAGTACTAGTTTCTGGAAATTTATTTATTGTTGTCTTTTACCACTTTCATTAATCTTAGTGATTTTTTTACCTCCAGTTAAAAATAAAATGCTAGATATTGAAATGTGTCTTTATTTTGTAGATGAGGAAGTTTTATTTTATATATGACATTTGATATTGACAGGTAGCTAATGGCTGAGTTGTTTTAAATATTCTGATTTCCAAGCTTTACTGTTCATGAGGTGATGAAACTTAGGGACAGTTTCTTATATGGAGGATTTCTAACTCAGAGTGGAGAGGGAACTCAGGAAGTAGGACTAACTCATTTTCCCTAACTTGCCAAGTTAGTGGCTACTTTTATTTGCTGTTTGTAAGTTTAACCTTAAGACTTTATTGTTAAAGGGAAAGAATGGGGAAGAACTTTTCTTAGTTCTTAGTGAGTTAGAAAGATGTTTGACCAAAATTTTTTTATTTTTGTTTTTAGTTGTATTCTTAATGTAGAACAGTGTGACATGTACACAAGTTTTTTAACCACTGGCCTCTCTCTTTAAATTAGTTTTTGTGGTAAAATAGTTATGCTTTTTACTAGTTTAATTTCTGTTTGTTTTTAAGCAACGAGTTTACTAAATTGTCTACTTAGACATCATAAACATAAAAACCTGTTGTCTTTGTTATTTATATAGTACAGCTGTGCTGTGCTTTATGTGAGGGTATTTGTATGTGTTATTAAATTTGACCACTTTTCTTGTCTTTTTCTTTTAGTAACCGTATCAGAGTGTGAGGTATAAGCCTACAGAATCCAGAGAAATCATGAAGTTATATGTATTTCTGGTTAACACTGGCACTACTCTAACATTTGACACTGAACTTACAGTGCAAACGTGAGCTGTATTTCATTTTTTTTCTCATCAGCCTTGCATTTTGTGCATGCAAAAGTTAACAGGAGTGATTTGATTTTGTGAAAACTATTTCTTTGTTAATAAAAAGTAGTGATATAGTGAGTCTTAATACAGTATTTCATTGCAGTATATTGTTGTCTTTCTCTAAAATGCTGAAGTTAAAATCGTTGTTGAGCTTTATTCTGATGTATGACCATATTATTCACAATAAACAACTCACCCACAAACAGACATACTGATTTCAAAGCAAAGTTATCAACTAGAAGTTTTCATAGATGATGGCTATTCTGATTTTCATAGGACACTGCTGAGGGGATCATTGCTAGATATATAAAGCGACATGTGTCAGTCACATTTTTTTGGTGATTTTTTAATTCTCTTGTGTGAATAAAGACAATGGTTTAATAGCCAAATTAGTGGGACTTATGTCTAATACTTCTCTAGCTGTGCAGGGATTTCAAATTTTTGACTACTGAATGCCCTCTTCCATTTGTAAAAAGTGGGGATGGGTCTCAGAGGAGGAAAGATGTATTTTGAGTCCAAACAGTAAGGAAATAGAAACAGCAAATGTAGGGTCAGGCAAAAGTAGGTTTACAGTTGTGAGTACAGGAAACCTAGAGTTTATTCGTATATTGTTATTTATTATTTTCCATATGAACAGCTGAAGACCTACTTTTCTCCACTCTGTATTTCCAAACTCACTTATATTTTTATGGTGGCCATAATAGCAGAGACTTGATAGCAATACAGAATAAATAAATCTCAACGTGAAAATATTATAAATAATTTATGGAATTAATAATCTTAGTTGTAAAAATGGAACTGTGAAATTTTTTTAAAAGTTTTTAGTCCTTATAAAATACGATTTTACCTGTAAAGGAGAGATATTTTTTTTTAAATATAGGAAAAGGAAACAATTTCTATATGGTTTAGATTTAATATATGGTTGTGTAATGTGATGTGGAGATTTAACACACATCCTGTGTTCTGAGGATATTAACAGACCTGATGCTAATTTGAGCATACTCCTTTGCTACATTATATAAAGAGCACGAAAATAAATGTCTACTCTGTATTTCATAGACTCACTTTTAGATGTGGCATGTTGGTAATTTATTCACCTAAAGTCAGCCAGTTAGTTATGAAATCCAATTCTAGAGATAAAGAAGCTTGTATTTTTACTACTGTTGGTGCAGAATTTAAAGAGTGAAATCTATTCATCTATCAGATGTATTTACATAGTGCTACTTTGATAATAAAAATATCATTGGGCTAATGTAAATAACTGATTTTTTTCCTTTTTATTAAAGTGTGGCAGATCTTAAGCATGCTATTCAGAGCAAATACAAGATTGCTATTCAGCATCAGGTGTTGGTGGTCAATGGAGGAGAGTGTATGGCTGCAGATAGAAGAGTGTGCACCTACAGTGCTGGGACGGTAGGTGTCTAACAGCTTTTTCATTCAAACATGCTCCAGCTTCACATCAAATAGGAACTTGGGAACTCAGCATTCAGAAGTAAGGTTTATCTGCTTCATGTATTGAGGGCAATTGCATGTTTAGTATTTGTAACATTTTACTTTAGTTTTTTTTTTTGCATTTTTACTTTTATAGGACACAAATCCAATTTTTCTTTTTAACAAAGAAATGATCTTATGTGAACTTCCACCTGCTATTCCTAAAACTACCTTTTCAACAGAAAATGACATGGAAATAAAAGTTGAAGAGTCTCTTATGATGCCTGCAGTTTTTCACACTGTTGCTTCAAGGACACAGCTTGCAGTGGTAAGATATAAGTATTTCTTGAGATATAATATTTATTTACATCTAGTACCATTTAAAATTAAAAATTGATGCATTTAACAAAAAATGTCTTACACATATACTTGGTAATATTTTCATGAGTTACTAACTTACCAGGTATTTGTGAACATTCTGACAAATTTATTACCCCTAAAAGCATTCAAATCTAAAATAGCAAAATATTCTAAATTACAGAGGAAATCTGCAAAAAATGTGAAAAAATAACAAACTTTAAAAAAATGTGTATTTTGTGGTCAGTATGTCTTGTTTTTAAATTTCAGGACTGTATAATATTAGTTATTCTACATTGTCATTCAATAACTAGATCTTAAATGTAGAAAGTGGTCTTAAATGCAATTTGTTCAACTTCTTTTCTAAATGATGGTGTGCAGATAATGACTTCTGAACATTGCTTTAATCAATAAAGTAACTATGTTAGAATAGACATAAATAAAGAGCTTAAGTAACTGTTAAAAATGTGATTCTTTTTCCCCTATTCACATTTACTAGGTCCTGGAGGAAAACCAAGGTTCTTTCCAATACATACCTTTTATATTACAGTCTCCCGTAATTGTTTGCCAATCACTGGTTTTTCTTTTCATTTGCTAGTACTTGACTGTACTATTGACTGTAAGCTATCACATTTTACATTCAGACATGAAAAAGTGTTCTTTTAAAAATTAAAATCCACCAACAGTATTTACCTGTTATAAAAATAAATTAATAAAATAATAAGTTATTTGTGTTTACATTTGCCTTTTTTTGTTTGTTTGTTTTTTGAAACCTCCTAGCAGTTGGATTTGATGTAACATGTACATTTGTGAAACTACCCCAATTTTCACGTAGGATACAACATAAAAAGAAAATAACCTCATCTTTCTGGGACATACGTAATAAGCATTAATAGGTTCAGAAATGTTTTTGAGAAGCCAAAATTATTTCTGTAAACAATTTATATAATAGAGTCTTTAGATTATTTTTTAGGATTATTAACAAAGCAAAATACTATTGTACAAATACTGGTGTACAAAACTTTAGGCTACACAATTGCATGCCATTTAATAAGTAGTAAAATTTTGATTTGGTTGAAAAATATAGATATTACACATTAATATATGTAATATTAAATATAAAAATTAAAGTCTTAAATATGATATATAATTTTAAGTGACTAGAGAGAAATCAAATAAAACTCGATTAAGCAAAGACATAATATTAAAACACATTACATTAAAAAGATTAAAAAATTGGTATGCCCTGAAGTGTAGGTAGGGAAATGTAGAAAAAAATAAAAGTAGTAATATTAATGTTTGTCGAGGTAGATGTTAAATCATTAAACAGAGCAAAGTGAAATTAATAATAAAAGGTTGAATTTTTGAAAATGATTGTATTTATCTATTAACAGTAATGGCTAAATGATAATAATAATTATTCCAGGAGAATATAATGCAACGTAATGATGTACATGGGTGTTTATAGAACCATTATTTACTGTAGCCAAATGGTGGGAACAACCCAAATGTCCATTAATGGATGAATGGATAAACAAAATGTGGTATATACATACAATGGAATATTATTATTAAACAGGAAAGGTAGTCTGATAGGAGCTACAATGTGGATGAACCTTTAAGACAATATTCTAAGTGAAATAAAACAAAAGGACAACAAATATCGTAGAATCTCAATTATATGAAGTTCCTAGAATAATCAAATTCATGGAGGCAGGCTGTGAGGTGAAGGGAAGGTAGAGTTAATTGTTTAATAGATATAGTTTCAGTTTCAGTTTGGGATGATGAAAAAGTTCTGGAGATGGATGGTGGTAATAATGGTTACATAGCAGTGTGAGTGACTTAATGCTATTGAACTGTATGCACACTTAAAAATGGGTTAAAGTGGTAAATTTCATGTGTATTTTACTACAATTTTAAAATTGGGAGGTTTTATTTTATACATTTTTCATAATCAGAAAGCCCTTGTGGACTAGATTTAATGCTGTTTATCCTGAAAATACAGAATATAGGTACATTTTTTCTTACAGATAAAACGTAGCAGAGTATTGAAACAATAATATATTAATAGCAATGAGGCCATAATAGGAATGCAAGGATGGTACAATATTGGGGGTGTATTAATTTAGTTAGTTGTCTCAATCATTAATACTTTATAAAACTTGTAGGATCATATTAATGTTGTCCAGTAGAAACATTTGTTAAAATTTCAACGGCTGTTCCTAATAAATAAAATAGAAGGAAACTAAAGAAATGTAACACAGACTTAATCAAATATAAAAAGATATAAAAATATATTTTCAAATCAGTGAAATGCTAGAGTCATTTTTGCCTAAATCAGAAATAATCGGTATTATTTTGGAGCTTCTGGGATATGTACTGAAATAAGAAAACGAAATAATGGTAACATTAATGGAAAAGAAACACTCGAATTTAATACAAACCTATTAGAAGGAGTTTTGATATGGTGAATGGATATGTGATAAATGTTATGCAGATTTCATTGAACTAGCCCTGTTTTGGAATGGAAATGGGAAATACTTTACATCACAATCTCAATAGCAACAAAAATATCCATATACAATTATATTAATGAACACAAATTATAAACAAAGAGATACTAAAATATTCTTAATATTAATGATAATATTAATGCATTCATGAAATTAATGAGTTACAGTTAAAATTTCCACAATGATGAAGCATTTTTGCTTGGGAGGTCACATGAGGGAGAATTTGGGGTTATTTGGTTTTGTTTTAGATAAAATGGACTTCAAGTTCACGTGGAGGGATCAATGTCCAAGAATAGCCAAGAACATTATGAGAAAGAAGAATGGAAGGTGGTGGGAAGAATGTATCTTTTTAGAATTTAAAACACTGAAAAGCTACTCTAACCAAAACAGTGACTAATAATTTATTAGTATATAAGGTATTAGAGGCACTATAATTTAATGGCAAGTGTGTGGTCTTCTAGAGTCAAATTACTTGAGTTTAAATCTAGTCACCCCTGTTAACTTGTGGTGTGACCTTGAACTCAGTTTACTTTCATTAGTAAAATGATAGGTTTTTGTTTATTGAACTGTATACATACACATTCATTTTTAATTCATTTCTATAAACTACTTAAACACAAATTTTAAAACATGGTATCATCCCAGAAACCCTGCTTCATTCTTTCTCCCAGTCAATATCCATCATCCCTCTTTGCTAAAGCATAAATTACTTTGCCTCTTTAAAACTTTGAGTGTAATCATACAGTTTGATTTTTTTTGTATGTGGACTCTTACTCAGTGTTATGTTCCTGAGATTCACTCATTTAATTGTGTGTGTTAATGGTTTATAGTTATTGCTACATAGTATTCTATTGTACAAATATTCCACAGTTTGACTGTTGATGGATATTGTTTCCAGTTTTAGACTATTGTGATTAAAGCTGCTGTGAATATCATTGTACATTGTTTGGTATACCTTTTGCATTTCTCTTGGATGTGCCTCTTTTCAGCTTTATGTACTGGTCTGTTGTTTGAAATGGTTGTATCCATTTATACTCCCACCATCAGTGTGTGATTATTCCACTTGCTGAACAAACTCAATGATGCTTGGTTTTCATGATACTCTTAATTTTAGTCTTTCTGATAGGTGTGTGTATAGTGGTAGGCCGTTGTGAGTTTGTTTGTATTTGATAATTAACAAGGATGAGCAGGTTTGCTTACATTTATGAGAAATTTGAATAATCTTTGTGTGACATTAGTATTCTAGTTTCTTTATTATTGGCTTGCTAATCTTTTTGATTGATTTGTTAGTGCCTTTATGTAATCTTCATATAAGCTTTTTGTTGGTTTTATATGTTGGGAATATCTTCTGCCATTCTGTGACTGGCCTTTTTATTCAACTAATGGTGTCTCATGATGAATAGAAATTCTTAGTTCAAGTTTCAATTTATCGATAGTCTTGTCTTGTTTTCCTCCTTAACAAACCTTTGCATATCTCAAAGACATGAAGGGAATAGTTAATATAGATAGAGGTACTGGAGTGTGTCTGGTATGCTGTATTCCAGATGCCACATCTCATCCTACCCCCAGCCCTTTAAAAAAATCTCTCAGATTTGTATCTATAGATCACTTGTAATTGATTTTTTATATAATATATAAAAATAGAAAAGTCAGTTTATAAATTCAGCACCCTGCCCTTTAAATTTAATACTATATGTTGATCTTTCCATATCCTTATATAAAAATATTTCATCTTATGCTACATAAATGTCATTATATTGGTATTTTTTTGATAGACATTAAGGTTGCTTGCATTTCATTTCATAGTATTGAAATAAAGAAATTTTTAATATTTTTTGTTTATTTGTTTAAGCTCTTACAGGGTAAATTCCTAGATAAGGAATCATTTTACCAAATAGTAGATACCATTTTGCTTTTGATCATTATTACTGAATTGTCCTCAGTAGATACTTTATCAATATATATTCCCAAAAGCAGTGAGTTAGGTATTACTCTTCCTCCACTATCATAACAAGCCAGAATAAGTAAGGTAAATTAAAGCACAACCTTGACAATGCTTTAAAATGTGTTCAGAATGCATTCATGTATATATGTAAATACACATATGGAAATGTGCACAGAAACATTACCTTCTATTACCGTTTCTTTTTTCATTTTCAATATAGGAAATGTATGAAGTTGCCAAGAAACTTAGCTCCTTCTGTGAAAGTCTGGTCCATGATGAACACCTTCAACACCAAGGCTGGGCTGCAATCATGGCCAATCTGGAGGACTGTTCAAATTCATACCAAAAGCTCCTTGTCAAGTTTGAAAATACTTATTCAAATTATCTGCAATCCATAGAAGACATCAAGTTAAAACTTACTCAGTATGTGTGCCATTCAAATAGATAATAAGATGTTTATTTAAAGTCTCTTTGTAAATTTTCAGTAGTTTCAGTAATTAATAATTGTTTCAAGTCGGCCATGTAGTTATTATAATCAAACTTAATTTTTTTAGACTTGTATGATGACTTTTATAGATTCCAATATTATGATCAGTTTTACTCACTATATATGTTATGGATCTTCCACACTTCTTTTTCTTATGTTGTTTTCTTTATGACAAGGCCTAAAGTGCTCTTGAAATTTTTTACAAACCCAAGAATCTTGGCATTCTGTCTCCCTAATATCAACTTTCCAATAAAGTAATGATAACAACAAAAAATAACACATCTAAAGGAAACAGAAAATATTTCAAACATTAACCAATCAAGAAAAATTTTATTTTCCTAATATTGCCATATGATGTAGGCAGTACATCTTGCTAGGATGGAAAAAAGCCATTGTGCTCTAGCTTTTGTTTAGATGGCTTTCTGTTTCTTTGCATATAAGCCTATGTGATACCCTTGGCTTGTTCTTTTTTTTTTTTTTTTTTTTTTTTTTAACTATATTTAGCCCAGGCAGGTGTGGCTCAGTGGATTGAGCACAGGACTATGATCCAGAGGGTTGATGGTTTGATTCCCAGTCAGGGCATATGCCTGGATTTCGGGCCAGGTTACCAGTAGGGGGCACGTGAGAGGCACCACACACTGATGTTTCTCTCCTTCCCTTCCCCACTCTAAAAATAAAATAAAATCTTTTTTAAAAAGGCTATAATTAATGTAAAAATATAGCAGTAATTCATGAATATAGCCCTTTGTGTTATGTGTGTATGCTTTCCATTTTTTGATTTTTTTTTTTAATTGCCTTGAATTGGGATTTTTTTTCTTTCATTCATTCAAGTGAACCTTATAAAATCAAGTTTCTCTGTTTGGCAGAATGAATCTTTAGAAGATTTTGGCCTCAATTTGACAATGTGACAGATACTGGGAAGGAAGGGGATGATTAAGACTATAAATATCTTTTAGAAGTTTATGTAAAAACCTTTTCAACTATTTTTTAGAGAGTCTCTTAGGTATGTTAATTTAAGGTAGGACTCTTGATTCAATTTTTCATACATTTTTACAGAAGCCACATCATTAAGATTTTATTTTTTTTTTTCCCATGCCTTTTGACCACATACCTCTACCTATCTCTCTACTTTCAGGGTTTGGTGAATGTAAGAGTTACCTTAATGTTTAAGAATATCATTAATTTTATCTTGTGCTTTCAGTATATCAGAGATGCTTGATTAACTAAAATACAAAAAATTGTACTTTAAGGGACTGCTACGGTAAATCTTTTTTGTAAATTTGAATTCCTTATATCTTAAGGTTTGATAAAAAACTATGTGTTCACTTGTTTAGTATGAACTGGCAACCTTTACTTTAGAATAGAATTTAAAGGTGTTGATACCCTTCTCTCTAACTCAGTTTCTTTTAAAGAACACCTCCTAGATTATTTTATATATGTATAACATAACAGAGATGTGATAAGATTTGTCTGTGTGATAATAAAATGCTGAGTTTTCAAAAAAGTAATCTGTAGTTAGAGTGGTCCCGTTATTTTACTAACAGAACTTTTGTATTTTAAGTTTAGGAACTGCGGTTTCAGTAATGGCCAAGATTCCGCTGTTGGAGTGCCTAACCAGACATAGTTACAGGGAATGTTTGGAAAGACTGGATTCTTTACCTGAACATGAAGGCTCAGAAAAAGCTGAGATGAAAACCTCCACTGAACTGGTGCTGTCTCCTGATATGCCTAGAACAACTAACAAATCCTTGTTAACCTCATTTCCCAAGTCAGTGGAACATGTAGCTCCAGATACCACAGATGCTGAAAGTGGAAAAGAAATTAGGGAACCTTGTCAAAGTACTGCTCAGCAGGAGGAAACTTCAGTAGATGCTAAAGAAAGAGATCTTCCTTTTTTTAATGTTTCTTTATTAGACTGGATAAATGTTCAAGATAGACCTAATGATGTGGAATCATTGGTTAGGAAGTGCTTTGATTCAATGAGCAGGGTAAGTAATGATAATTTGATATTTCTTGTCATTTTAAGTATTTGAAATTACACTAAATATTTTACATAATGGGAGAATGGGTATTATGGTAGAAATAATGAGTTTGTAGTTAAAGATAAAAGTTTGTTTTTATCTTTATAGTTTCTGTTACTGATAATAAAGACTAGAAATCTCTCTTAAAAGTTTACATAAAGACTATTAAAAGATATTTTTTATTTACACTGATAATGATTTATATTCGATGAAATACACACATTCTTGAGTGGTTAATTCATGAGTAGCCACCACCCAAGAGAAGATACTAAACATTTCTATCTCCCAGAAAATTACCCTGTGTCTCTTTCTAATCACCATTCCCCTAGAGGGAACCTCTTTCTGACTTTAAAAAGAAGAAATATGAAATACTGCATCTGCCTGAGATACTTTAAAATTCAGAACTTAGATACGGTATTTTTCATTGTATTTTATAATGATTAGCCTGTGTCTTGGATTCAGTTCTCCCCCAAATACTCCTTAACAAAACTTTTAATCCAGGGGAATAAATATCTCTTTAAATCTCATATATAAACTAACAGAAAAATCTTTGAAGCCAGAAAAAGGAAGTTGATGGGTACATGTTTCAGTGATGCAGAAATGCAAAATAATATTTTAAAGTCTGCTGTTGTCTAAAGATACTTGGCAGAACGGTTAAACACTTCTAAAGGTGTTCTCAATGGTAAAAGAGGCTTGATTTTTGAATACTGAGAGAAAGGCTGTACATTGTCTGTGATGCCTGGATAATATAGCACATAACCTTTCTTAAGTTATATGACAGTAAAATGGAAAATTAAAAAAAAAATTCTAAGTTTTTCTTAATTCTTTCAATATCCATTTCTTTGATGGCATCTTTGAGTAGGCATTTCATTTTAACCATTTATCATTTAAATCATCAAAGAAAGCTTCAGTTAAGACACTTGCCAGGGCAGGGGAGTATGTAATAAATTATACAAAGATTAGTACCAAAAATGAGTGAGAACTAGTGTTCCTGTGGAACTGTTGACATTTAGTAGCTTAAAGATTTCATCTGTGATGTGGAAAATCAACCACATGATTGTGATTGGGATGATTAAGGTACCTTTTAAAATATTTTTGTGTGAGTCAGCATATTTAAATCTACCAATGTCATACTTTTTATTCGCTTTATGTGACAAAAAGGGAAGAACTGATCTTTTTTGGTCTTAATTAAAAAGTCACAGGAATTTATACCTACAGAAAACATAAATTATCTATAGTTTTATTATGGGATCACATTATTGACTTCTCAGAGGTTAATGGTTATTTGGATAAAATATAGCAACAATATCTGATATCTTCCTGATATTTTACATAGCCATTTTATTGTGAAATAAAAATATAAACTTTGCCCTGGCTGGTGTGGCTCAGTGGATTGAGCGCCAGCCTGTGAAACGAAGGGTCACCCATTCAGTTTCCTGTCAGGGCATGTGCCTGGGTTGCAGGCCAGGTCCACAGTTGAGGGTGTGCGAGAGGCAACAGATTGCTGTTTCTCTCACACATAAATGTTTCTCATTCCTTTTGCTCCCTCCCATCTCCTCTCTCTGAAAATAAATAAATAAAATATTAAAAATATATAAACTTTTATTTGGTTACACTCATTTGTTATAAAATTAGTTAACATGACTTAAAATAATGCCTGTAACGTAGTGCTCTCATTAGTTGCACATGCCCAGTAGATTTAAAAAATATTATTTGCTTAAAAACAATGGAAATGTATTTTGAAGAATTTGTTTATATATTTCTGCTTTTATTCAGTATGGATGATCTGTTAATGGGATTTACCCCATAATAAATAGTACTTTGCTGTGATGTTTTTATTAGATTAATATTTTTCTCCTCAGTAGTTTTATGAATTTATTCTTGATACCACTTGTGCCATTTCTAAAGATTGACTAAACTGAGTATGGGATTTCTTTCATCAGAGATGTCTTCTTTTCATATCACATTGAATAGTTTTCCCAAAACAGCTTGACTATCTAATATTAGTAATACTACTTGCCAGTGAATCAAAAAATGTGCCAAGGTTTGATATTCTTCTATAAAAGGGAATTCTATTTAAAGCCATTACAGACTAATCCCAATTTTAGTAGTTTTTGTCACATATTTTCAACTGCCAAAATCAAACCTCTTTTTTAAGAAGTTAGTCAACCTGACTGGTGTGGCTCAGTGGATTGAGCGCCGCCCTGTGTGCTGAAAGAAATGAGTCAAGACATAGGTATTATGGAACTTGCATAAGATTTGGAGTCATAAGGACTGTCACTGCCATTTATTTATTACTTTTGTCATTCATAATAAGTCTTTTGAACCCTCTGCTTTAACTATTTGTGTGGACTGATAGGTGCTAATTTCTTGACCTACTTAGTATTCCACCCTCATATATCAAGAAAAATTTAGATTTGTTGCTCACGTATTTTCTTAGATTGTAGTGTTTTATATTGGAACTACTCTAGGATGTTCTCTTTTCAAATATACTGTAAAAGGCAAACTGATTTTCTGATGATTAATAATTGGAAACATGTACATTTAGTTCATTTCTAAGCTGTCAAGAGTAGTGCAAGCATAATTTATTGAATTTTGTCTTTGTGGAATATTATTTGGTTATTATTGTTTGCTCTATTGCAGTGGAGATAGGTTTAGAGGTGAGATGGAAAAATGGAGAGGATAAGAAAATTTGTGTAGTTTCTTCTCTTCTAAGACAACAATAATGTTAACCTTTGTAGATGTAAGCAGAGAGCCCAATTGTATAAAATTAGTGTAGCACTATGTTCAGTTATTGAAAATTTGCTGAATAATTATTAATATGTGTAACCCATATTTAATGTTTCACTGAATATTCTTCAGTATCTGTCGGTGGAGTTGTGTTATATGCACAGTGAATTATGAAATGAGACATTAGGAGCCCTACTTCTGTGTTTGCTTTTTTCTTCTTTAAAGTGTTGCTATGTTAATTCTGTATATAGTTGTGATTTGCCCAAGTTGAAAATTTTAATCTGTTTCAGTCACCTTTTTTAGTCTTTCATCACCCTAATGATTTACAGCTCATCTTTGATGTATACAGTACCTTGGATTGGAAATGTGCACACACTGTACTCAGTTACCATGAAATTGAGAAAAGGAAGAAAATGTTCACATATGCCCAAGTTTTAGTGCAAAGCAAGTGCTGCCTGTATTTAAGTAATGTCTCTGTTAACTTTTTTTGTGGTGTCACAAACTGCCTCTTATTAACATTGGATTCTTGGTGATAACAATAGACTAGTTTAAACTGCTTTCGTGTATTCTCTGTGTGCCAGACACTGTACATAAAACAAATAATTTACTGTCCTTTTGATAGACATCAGGAAAGGCATCATGAAGGAGGTATTGTTTGACTGATCCTTACAGAGAGGCCACAATGGTCTTAAAATGCTAGGTGGGACAATCAGGGCGAACAAAGATTAGAACTAGATAAACAGAGGGTTTGTCTGGATAAAATAGGCAATTCAGTTTCAAGAGAAGGTAGGCCTGGGAGGAATTATTGGTACCAAATGACTGAAGCTTTATTGCATTCTATGTTTTTTGGATGTCATTATGGACAGAAGGGAACCATTTAGGAATTTCCACAGGAAACAACTAAAATGAGTTTGTAATAGGACGTGTCATGTTGATATCTACACATAGATATTACCAAGCGGTCAAAAATAGAGGCTGAAAATTTGTAAGGGTCAGGTGTTCAAAAAAGGTTGGGAGTTAGCTCCACAGAAGTTATGCTTAAGTCATATAAAGAAAAGTGAAAATGGGCTGAGCATTAAGTCCTGGTTCATCTCTATTTATTCATTAGATAGGAAAAGGAACCAGGAGGGTACTGTGCAGGAACCCCTGAGATAATACCCAAAAGCTTCGAAAGTTTGGAAAATGTCTTCAGTGCTAAATGTGTAGGAGCCTCAAGTGAAATGAGGTCATTGATGATCTTTGGCCAAATGTTTTTTTTATGGAGAGTGCATACAAAAAGACTGCCAGTGTAAAGTGTTCTTTCAGGGAAGAAGGGAAAGTATAGTTGATCCAATTCCTTGAGGAGCTAGGGATTGAGAACAAAGGGAGCTCCAGCAGGGAGGTGAGTTTGAAGATGTTATGTTTTAGAGAGAAGTTGGATTAATAAGACAGTCAATGACCAAAGACTGTGTTTAAGTTTTTAACTCTGCTTTATTTCCTTAGACCTTGAAAAGAACAGTTTCTTTAGGATATTGACAATTGAATAATTGGTGGCATTGACTGAAAGGTGTAATTCCTGGAACTATATATCCCTAATTATGTATTCCAATATAATTGGTAATACTTGTGTTTTATTAACATATAATTATCCTGTTTTTGACCTTCTGCTGAAAATACAACTTAGATTCCTAAATATTTCTCTGAAGCTGTTAATCAAAATAGTGTGAAAATATATTTTAAACTATTTGATGGAAATTTATTCATATGCGTGTCCTTGTCATCTAGCTTGATCCAAGGATTATTCGACCATTTATAGTAGAATGCCGTCAGACTATTGCCAAACTCGATAATCAGAATATGAAAGCCATTAAAGGACTCGAAGATCGGCTGTATGCCCTGGATCAGATGATCGCTAGCTGTGGCCGACTGGTGAATGAGCAGAAAGAACTTGCTCAGGTACTTATTTCAGACTTCTCTCAGGAAAAAGAATTTGCAGCTTTTCTATATAAGTATTTTATGTGCAGTATTAATTTGGTATGCACCATGTTTCTGCTTCATCCTTGAATATTGTTAATACAATGTTACTGTTCCCATATATAATAAATAAGTCGTGTTCTTAACAATGAGCTCACGTTATTTTAGATGACAACTGTAAGATAAAACCATGAAAATGCTGTGAGCAGCTGGGGAAAAAATGTTTTGAAAGAATATACAAAGCAGTCGTCATACTAAACATTTGAATACCTTCTGCTCTCCTGTTAAAAACTAAAATGAAATAAAAAGAATAAATATAATTTATAAAGGACAGAAGGAATGTATGAAATCTTAAAGAATTTACTAATACTTAGGCATTTATCACCCAAAAAGAGGGATTAACCTAGACATTTTCTCTCATTCTAGCGACTTTTAGTTCATTGCAGCTTTGTCCTCTACCCACCCTGGCCAGTCCTCTGGAGAAACAGCCTCTAACAAAAAGAGTTGACTTTTCAACATGCTTTTCCAGTTGTTTAAATTTCTCTTTTCATTAGAATGTACGGATAATCATTATGATGGGGGCAAATGTATAATTTACTGATTGAACTTATTGTAATTTCCACAGCCTCCCCTTTTCTCCCTTGATTTAGGATTCAGCCACCTTACTTTGAACTGAATTCTTTATTTTGTCTTTTAGCATTGACTGGAACACCAGTGCTCCAGTCATTGCTAAAAGACAAAATATTGTAGTAGTGTCAGTACAGTGCTACTACCGTCATGCCTGTCTTTGTTTAATTCCTGACCTATAGAAAATGGTCAACATTTCACAATTTTAATGTTTGTAATAGGTTTTTTCCTTCTTGTTTCAGTAGAAAGCCTTAATTGGATTAGGAAAGTTATATTTAAGTTCTAATCTTGAACTGTATTTGACTTTGTGGAATTAATTCTGTGTAATCATAATATATTGTCTTTTTATGTATATCTGGATTTAGATTAACATATTGGCAAACTGAATTATGTGTGGTTTTCATTTGTTATGTGTCAAGTTTTGGAATCAAGGTTATAATAGCTTGAAAATATGTTAAGAAATCTTTTAGTCCACTTATTTGTTGTAAATACTGAATAGTTGTCTTTAAATCGTATCGTTCATTTCTGATTTTTAATCTATTTTTGATTACTGCTTCAATTTTGCTAGTTACCAGACTGTTCAGGCTTTCTGTTTCTTCTTGTTTCAGTTTTGGGAGACTGTATGTTTCCAGAAATTTGTCCATTTTGCCTAGTTTATCCAATTTCTTGGCATATAGTTTTTCTAGTAATTTCTTAAAATTCTTTGTATTTCTGTGGTATTGGTTGTTACATCTCCTTTTTTGTTTCTGACTTTATTTATTTGGGTCCTCTTTCTTTTATTCTTCATGAGTCTGGCAAAAGGTTTTCAGTTTTTATGTTTTCAAAGAACCAACTCCTGGTTGTTTGATTTCAAAGAATCACAATACATTGATTCTTTGAATTGTTTTTTTTTCATCTCTATGTCATTTAATTCTGCCCTGATCTTGATTATATTTCCTTCCTTCTACTTGCCCTGGGCTTTGTTTGTTTTTCCTCTAGTATTTTTAGATGTAGGGTTAAGATGTTTATTCAGGATTTTTTTTATCTTCTTTAGCTAGGCCTGTATTGCTATGAACTTTCCTCTCATAACTTCCTTCACCATATATCGTAGGTTTTGGTTTGTCATGTGTTCATTTTCATTTGTTTTCAGATATTTTTAAATTTATTTCTTGATTTCATTGTTAAACCATTCATTATTTAATATCGTGTTATTCAGTCTCCCTATATATTTGAATGTTTTTGAGTTTTTGCCTTAGGTTGTTTACTAGCTTTAAGTCATTAAAGTGATTAAAGAAGCTGCTTGATGTGATTTCAGTTTTCTTGAGTTTGTTCAGGTTTGTTTCATGTCCTACCATATGTTCTATCTTTGAAGATGTTCCATTTCTGTTTGAAGAGAATGTGTGCTTTGCTTCTTTGCTGCGAAATGTTCTCTAAGTATCAATAGGTCCATTTGATCTAGAGTGTTGTTCAATGCCACAATATCCTTTTTGATTCTTTGTTTGGAAGATCTATCCATTGTTGACAGTGGGGTGTTAAAATCTCCTACAATGACTGTATTGCTGTCACACTCCTTCTTAATGTCCTCTAAGATTTTGCTTATGTATTTAGGTGCTCCTGTGTTGTGTGCATGTATGTTTATAGGGGTTATATCCTCTTAGTGGACTACTCCCTTAAGTATTACAGTGACCTTCTTTGTCTCTCGTTACGGTCTTTGTTTTCAAGTCTATTTTGTCTGATAGAAATATTGGTACCCCAGTTGTTTGTTTTTGGTTTTTTTCATGTCTTTTGCTTGGAATATTTTTTCTGACCCTTCACTTTCAGCCTGTGTAGATCTTTAGTTCTGAGGTGAGTCTCTTTAGACAATATACATGCGAATTGTGTTTTCTTACCCACTCAGCTACCCTATGCCTTTTAATTGGAACATTTAATCCATTTACATTTAAGGTTATTATTGCCATTGACTTGTTCATTGCCGTTTTTTCCTTTGTACCTGTGTTCTCCTTTTTTTCTCTATTTTAAAGTAGTCCCTTTAGCATCTCTTACAGTGCTAGCATGGTGGAGATGTACCCTTTTTTAGCCTTTTGTCTTGGAAGCTCTTTATTTTACCTTCCATTTTACGTCATAGCCTTGCTGAATAGACTAATCTTTATTTCAGTCCTTTGCTTTTCGTCTCTTGGAATATTTCTTGCTATTCCCTTCTTGCTTGTAGTGATTCTGTTGAGAAATCAGTTGATAGCCTTATCAGATCTCCCTTGTATGTTACTAGCTGTTTCCTTGCTGCCTTTAAGATTCATTGTCTTCAAATTTGGCCATTTTAATTATGATGTTCCTTGGAGTGGGCCTGTTAGCATTCATCTTGATTGAGACCCTCTGCTTCCTGAACTTGCGTGACATTTTCCTCATCAAGTTAGGGGAGTTTTCTGTCATTATTTTCTCAAACAGGTTTTGTATCCATTGCTCCTTTTATTCTTCTTCTGGTATTCCTGTGATGCGAATGTTGTCCTGAAGCTTTCTTAAACCATCCTTGTTCTTTTTGAATCTTTTTTGTTTTGTTGCTCTGTCTGGGTGTTTTTTTTACCTTGTCTTCCAGCTCACTGATTTGGTCCTCTGCTTCATCTAGCCTGCTTTTAATTCTTTTTAGTGTATTCTTCATTTCAGATATTGTATTTGACTTTTCCTCCAGGTTCTTATTTATAGTTTCTGTGTCCTTTTTCATGCTGATGTAATTCCCACTAAGTTCCTTATAGCTCCCATAAAGTTCCTTGTAGTTCTCACTGAGTTCCTTGAGCATCTTGATAACCATTATTTTGAATTCTATGTCTGATAGATTGCTGGTCTCAATTTCAGTTAGCTCTTTTTCTGGGGATTCCTCCTTAAACCTTTGATTGGGGGTTGTTTCTTTGTCTCCCCATTTTAGGTGACTTTCTTCGTTTGTTTCTGCGTTTCACATTGCTCTTCTTTGACTGCCTGTCTTCATGGAGTGGCCTTCTGTGATAGGGGTTCTATGGGACTCAGTGATATAGTCTCTTTGATCTCCTGATCTGGATAATCTAGGGATGCCCTTTATTCAGTTTAGGTGGGCCCCCTTCTTGACCTTGGACTTTGATTATTGACGGCTCATTTGTTGGTGGGTTCTCATCTCTGGCTGGCTGGCTGACAGTTATAACCCCACCACATCTTGTATGGTATTGTACAGATGCTGGTAGAACAAAGCAAAACTACCCAGGAAACCAAATCCACGCCAACAGAAATATCCCCCTCCAACCACATCAGGAATATCAATAGAAATGAATGAAGATTAATAAGGTGGAAAAAGATTAAGATTGTTATTAGGTAGGAAAAAAGAATATGAGATGACTAAAGGATAGAAACGTGATTTTGAGAGGGAAGAGGGAGGAGAAATAATAACAGTAGGAAACAGAAACAAGGCATAGGAAGGGAGAAAATAAAATATAAAAATGTAAGTAAAAAAGGGAAGGCTGATGGCAAAATAGAGTAAGAAAAGGAAGAATATAATATGAGGTTTGAAATAAAGTAAAACAGTGAAACAATGGGAACAAAGTCAAAAATCATAACGGTCAATAACAATGACAGATGAGCAAAAATTAAAAAAGGTGAAATAAGAATGAGTATTATAAGAAAAAGAATATGAAGTGTCTATACTAATAAAGAAAAATGATTTTGAGAGGATAGAGGGAGGAGAAATAATAAGATTCAGGAATAGAATCCAGGCTAAGAAAGGGAAGAAACAAAATCTCAAACTCAAATAAGCAATTGCAGGAGGAAGGCAAAATGGAGTAAGTGTGAGTAACCTATGAGATTCGAAATAAAAATATAGTGAACAAATAGGAATAAAATTAAAGAAAAATAGCAGTAGCCTCAATATCCACACCAAACAAATAATGATTAATAAAGGTGGAAAGAAAGAATATTATAAGAAAGGAAGAAAGAATGTGAGCTGACTAAAGTAAGTAAAAATGATTGTGAGAGGATAGAGGGAGGAGAAATAGTAAGAGTAAAGAATAGGAACACTGCTTATAAAAGGGGAAAGTAAAATTTAAAATGAAAATAAAAAAGGGTAGGAAGAAAGGAAAATGGAGGAAGACAAGGAAGGGTACAATGTGAGATTTGAAATTAAAATAATATAAAAATCTAAATAAAAAAATAAAAGTAAAATAGTGAATTAGTTGGACTACAATTGAAGAAAAAGGACTAAAGTTAAAAGACCATGCTAAAGAAAAAAATAACAAATTCTGAAGAAGAACGAGGTAGAACTCATCAAAGCAGAGTTCGGTGTTTTTGCCTTCGGTCTTCTGGGCCATCCAACTCTGGCAGCACCACATGTACCACCTTCACCTGCCTCTAGAGGGGGCTTCTATTGAGATTTGGAGGGTGGGACCCTTGGGTCTCCTTTGCGAGGCACTGTTCAGTCTCTTGGGAAAACTGTAGGTGCGTTCCGCTGCTCCTGTGTCACCCATCTTGGTCTGCCCAGCTTATTTCTAATAATGTGTAGTTACTAATGAACTAACTGTCCATTTTGAAGGGAGGGGCCCTTCTGTGTAAGAGGGTTAGCTCTTTCCTGCTCTGGCTGGTGGCAGCTCTGTGTGCTAGCCCAGGCTGGGTGTGCCCTGATTCCCCCTTGCTGCATCAATTTCTGATCTCCCTGCCTTGCTGGCCTCAGTGGAATAAGGGCCCTAAGAACCAGTGTATTTTGTCTCCTTGAGAAAAGTACAAAATGGGCCCTTTAGCATTTCTCTTCCTATCTTTCTCCTGCAGATACGCACAGGGGGTTCTTGAGCCTGTCCTACCTGTTCTTGCAGAGGTACCCTGCTGGATGTGGTGCTGGCAATCCTGCAGGAGATGGGGGCTGAGTACATCCTTACCTTCCCAGAGATTTGAGCTCTGCTAGGGAAGGGGTTCTGCCTGGCTGTAAATAATCTCTGGTGCTCAACTCTTTCTTGCCTAATTCCCAGCCCTCTGCCCTCGCAGTAGACACAGTCCCCAACTCTTTTTTGTGTAGGCCCGGCTTGCTAGCCTCACGGGGCTGGGGTCCAGAAATCCCTTTGCTATGTAACTTTCTAATTTCCCTGTCCAGCTCTATTCACTGGGAGCAGACAGCACTTTCAGCCTTGTCCCTTTGCTGGCAGGCACACTTCAGCTCCCATTTTAAAAATTCTCTCTGTGGCACACCCACTGCAGTACCAAGTCATTGTCCAATTTTTCACACATACCGCCTCTCCAAAAACCAATGGTATCTCACAGTCAGTGTGGCCCCTGATCCTTTTGGGAGATAGAGTGCCTCTCTGGCACTCTCCCAGTTGGTGTTTGATGCTGCAGTTGTGGACCTGCTGCTCACTGTGTGTGTGTAGCCTGGATTTCCCCAACTTCCTCTCCCCAATATATCCTTTCAAGTTACTCCTGGCCCGGGTGTGGGGGTTCCCTGCCCTGGGAGGGAGCCATGGAGCAGCAATTTCTGACTAGTCTTTCTGCTGCTGCAGGCGCCACACGGGGGTATTTCCCCTTCCACTTGTAAAATCTCCTTACCACCTTTCGTGAAACGTCTTCTGTACTCTTTGGCTTCCAAACTTCTTATCAGCTAGGAATCTGTTGATTGTTCAGCTTTTTGTCGGAAGTTGGGCCAAGAATCAGAGTTTGGGGGAAGAGCAATTGCACTCAGCTTCCACCTACTTGGCCGCCATCTTTTATATATCCTCTTTGGACATTTTTTTAGTGTTTGCTGTTGGGTTTCAGTTTGTCTGGTTGTGTGTACAAAGAAAACTTTTAAATATGACACATTTGTCTAAATTAATTTATAGCCTAAAAACAGTCCCTTCCCTACTTAAGAAAATGATGTAAATTTCACTTACGAAAATACATTAATAAGGGTAGCTAAGAAAAATAGTATATTTTCCTACCAAATAATAAAATGCATTGTAAAATTGCAATGTTAAGTCATTGTTCTAAAGGTGGCGCAAACTATCTCGTCTGTTAGTTGAACAAAAAATATATAGGCCAGAAATAAAAAGTGCAAAGTCAATTAATTGGTTTTTTTATTTGGATAAGTGTACAATATACTCTTGAATATCATTGGTCAAGATTAAATCGGTTACTCTTTTTCACGGCTTAAAATCAGTGACCATGTTTTATTTAATAGTCATGCTCTGACCCATGTGTAGTAGGAGTCTAGACACATAGGTTCTAGTTCTAATTTGGCTGTTAAATGTGTCCTTTGACAAGTTACTTTCTCTTCCTGGGTTTAATTTTTTTTCTGGCATGAATATGGAAATGAATTAGATGAGCATAGATTTTTATTTTTAAACTGAACCTTTTCCCACGTTCACATGTACGACATTCAAAAAAGTAGCTTTTAAAATTTTGTTTGAAAGTAGCACAGTTCTTGGTTAACATGAAGATTTTCCTTCTAAAAGAATATTCACATCTCTCATGAACCAAATTTAATGTCTTTTGAAATATTTTCTCTCAAAGGGATTTTTAGCTAATCAGATGAGAGCTGAAAACTTGAAGGATGCATCTGTATTACCTGATTTATGCCTGAGTCATGCAAATCAGTTGATGATTATGTTGCAAAATCATAGAAAACTGTTGGATATTAAACAGAAGTGTACCACTGCCAAACAAGAACTAGCAACTAACCTACATGTAAGACTGAAGTAAGTGTTATCTTGTTATTTCTAATTTAGGATGTTTAGAGTTGATGTTACTTAATTTTTCCCAAGTGGTGGCATATTTTTCTCATCACTATATTGAGATACTTGATAGATGAACTTGGCATTAGATTATTTTTATACAATTTGTATGTTTCAATTGCATTCTATAGGTGGTGTTGCTTTGTAATGCTTCATGCCGATCAAGATGGAGAGAAATTGCAAGCTTTGCTTCGCCTCGTAATAGAGCTATTAGAAAGAGTCAAAATTGTTGAAGCTCTTAGTACAGTTCCTCAGATGTACTGCTTAGCTGTTGTTGAAGTTGTAAGGAGAAAGATGTTCATAAAACACTACAGGGAGGTATGCAAATTTTATTCTGTTTTAATTGTGTATCAGTCTTAATGAATTGTGTGATAATAACATAAACTTTCCTCCTTTTAGTGGGCTGGTGCTTTAGTCAAAGATGGAAAGCGATTATATGAAGCTGAAAAGTCAAAAAGGGAATCCTTTGGAAAATTATTTAGTAAGTGCTCTTCATTAATAAGTTTATTTTTTAAGTAAAAAGTGTTTTTTTTTATTTTAAGGATATGAATATATTATAGCATGTATGATTTTAATTAGCATTGAAATCTATGGAAACATTCCTTTTAAGGTCTGTAAAAGTTGAATCCACTGTTAAATTTTAAATATGAAGTATTATCAAAATGTTTTTAAAAAACAAGGGTTTTTTTCCCTTTGGTTTTTGTTTTTTATCCTAAATAAACTTATAAAATAACCACATTGTTGATTTCTTTAAATAGGGAAGTCTTTTTTAAGAAATCGCCTATTTAGAGGATTGGACTCCTGGCCCCCGTCCTTTTGTGTATGTATTTATTCCTAACCATAACTAAATTTTGTTTGTGTTCAAAGTTTGATTTCAGAAGCAGAGGTATTTATCAGAAATTTTTTATCAACATAAAGTTTTTGGCTTTAAGAACAGCAGTTGTTATAAAGCTTTAAAGTACATTTATAGTTCTTTTTAAATTATATTTTATTGATTATGCTACTAAAGATTTCTTCATTTTTTTCTCTTTGCCTCCACCCAGGGCCCCCTATTCCCTCAACAATCCCCCCCACTGTTGTTCATGTCCGTGAGTCATGCCTATAAGTTCCTTGGCTACTCCATTTCCTGTACTGTACTTTACATCCCAGTGGCTATTCTGTAACTACCTGTTTGTACTTTTTACTCGCCTCACCTCTTCACTCATTCTCCCACACTCCCCTCCCATCTGGCAACCATCTGGTAACTAACTTCTTTTCTCTTTTAAGAGTCTCTTTTTATCTTTAACCTTTGGCCTTTTAATAATGATGTGTCTTGGAGTGAGCCTCTTTGCATCCATCATGATTGGGACTCTGTGGTTCCTGAACCTGCATATCTATTTCCTTCACCAAATTAAGGAAGTTGTATTTCACTATTTTTTCGGATAGATTTTCAGTTTCTTGCTCTTTCTCTTGTCCTTCTGATCCCCCTGTGAGGCAAATGTTGGACTTCTTGAAGTTGTCCCAGAGGCTGTTTGCACTGTTCTCATTTTGGGGGGTTCTTTTTTCTTCCTGTTGTTCTGTGTGGTTGTTTTTCACTTCCTTATGTTCCAAATCATTGGTTTGATTCTTGGCTTCATCTACTCTATTGTTCTTTCCCTGTAAATTGTTCTTTATTTCAATTAGTGAATCCTTAGTTTCTGGATGGGTCTTTTTTATGCTGTTGAGGTCCTCACAAAGTTCCTTGAGAGTCCTTATAACCAGTGTTTTGAACTCTACATCTGATAGATTGCTTATCTCCATTTTGTTCAGCCTTTTTTTAGACTTTTGATCTGATCTTTTATTTGTTCTGTGTTTCTTTGCCTCCTCATTTTGGCATTCTCTCTGTGTTTGTTTCTGTTTATTAGGTAGAGTTGCTTTGACTCCATGTCTTGGTAGTGTGACCTAACGTAGTAGGTGTCCTGTAGGGTCCAGTGGCACAGACTCCCCTATCACCCAAACTGGGTACTCGAGGTGTGCCCTTCGTGTAGACTAAGAACACCATCCTCTTGTAGTTGAGACTTGATTACTGTCGGCAGATCAATGTGAGGGACTTACCCAGGCCAGGCAGCTGCAAGGACTGGCTGTGACCCTGACCACCAGCCTCCACCGTCCGTGGAGGATCAGCTGTGCAGGAGCAGGGTGGTGGTGTTCCAAGGGGGTCTATTACTGTCTGCTGGGTGCACTGGCCCTAGGGTTTCCACGGTGGTGCAGTCCAGGGTCAGCCCTGACCTGTGTTTTGCCCAGGGCACCCTGCCTGAGCTGTAAAGCAATCTGAGATGGCTGCTACTTGTGCTTGGCTTGGAGATTCCAAGGTAAAACCAGGCCATGAATCTAATCTGGCTGCCTCTAGGGCTCACTGAAGCCAAGCTGTTGTTTGTTTGATAGGATTTAGGAGCCAAGACAGCCATTTTTAAGGAAAAACACTTTGGGTGGGCCTGCAAGTTGGGTGGGGTGGATCCCTAAGGATGATCAGACAGTGTCAGCCAGGTTTTTGGTATTCTCAGATATGGCACCAGTTTACCAGCTCTGTTGGGGGAGAGTGTAGCAAAGTGATAATGGCCTCTGCTTGTCCCAGTGCCAGACACTTCAGTCACTCTCCCTGTATGCCACTGGTGCCCTTCAAGCTGCCACCCCTGTGCTGGAGCTCAGAGGGAGCGAGTCTGAGTAGGTGAGCCCATGTGTGGGTTCTTTAGAGGAATTGACTGGGGTTCCAGAAGTTTCTTCCACCCACTCAGTCCCTGCTGGTTTTTCGCAGCTGGAAGTTGTGGGGACTTATCTTCCTGGCACTGGAGTCCTGGGCTAGAGTGCCTGGTGTGGGCCTGGGGCTCCTCACGCCTGAGATATCCCTCCCGTATTTTTATCCATGTGAGTCTGGGACCAGCCCGTTCTGTGTCTGCACCTTTCCTACCAGTCTGGATAGATGTGGTTTCTTTAATTCTGTAGTTGTCAGGCTTCCATTCAACTCGATTTCTGATGTTCCTGAGTGATGGTTCTATATTTCAGTTGTAATTTTGATGTGGTTGTGTGAAGAGACAAGCCATGTCTGCTTATACCACCATCTGGACTGGAAGTCTGTAGTTTTTGATATAGATTCTTCTTAGCACAGGGATCGTGTGCAAGGGATCCCCATGTCTTATTACACTGTTAACATTGATAGGAATAAATTCTTTCATTTGTATTTTGTCTTTTTCTCCTTTTGTCCCTTTCTTTACCATTTTCTTCTTTTCTTCCCCATCCTGCTTTTCTTCCCCCGCCTCCGTCCAATTTTTCTTTTTTTATTCTTTTACCCATGGACCCCTTTCTTTTATTTATGTGTTGACACATCAGAATAGAGTGACTTGTCAGGTAGCTTTCATTGGAACCATGAAAAATAAGTTTGATATATTTTTAAACCAGATTCCATGGTCAAAGAAATTTAGGAAGTACTATAGGTTGCTTTGCTTGTTTGTGTTTTCTTAGACATTCAGCTTAGCTGTTAAACAAGTTTCTGTACTCTAGGATTTCTTAGGGCTTTAAATGTATATCGAAGAGTGAGTAATATAATAGGGTTTCCACACTTATTTATCTAGGAAACTCTGTTCAAAGAGAATCTCAACATTTCTGAATCCATGTAAAAATGCAACAAATGGAGTTTATTTTTAAAGATTTATTTCTTGGACATATAATAAAGAAGTAGCAGGGCTTACCATGTAAATTTTTTTTAAAGAAGTTGAAATTAACTAATGATTTATATTTTTAAAAAATGTAAAGGTCAAGTGAATGGCAAGGAAGTGTTACATGGGGGGAAATGATTTTTACCATTTTAAAACAAGGCATGCTAATAGGTGGTAGGAATAGATATAGGGCTCAGGCTAGAGAGATAGATCCTCATGATTATTCTATAGGTCAAGGAAAAATTTGAGAAGTTCATGTACTAGTTAAACAGATGATTCCTTTAATGTTAACAGAAATGCTAGAATTCCCATAAAAAGATGCTGAAAATAGAAGAGAGCAGGAATGAGTACATCAGTTGACTATCAAGAGCTTGTGTATCCCAGTTATTTAAGACTCAGAAAAATAGTACACCATGTCATTGAATAGTCCTTCATTTTTAATTTACTTTATTCTGTTTGTTAAGTGTGAGTTGATCAGTTGAAGCATTTTCATTTATTTGTTTTACTGAATTTGATTATAGTAAAAGAATTTATAAATTTATTCTGTATATTTTATGGTAAATTATTATTATTTGTACAGACACAGAAACCTCGAAAGTTTGACTGTGAGCTTCCAGATATTTCATTAAAAGATTTACAGTTTCTGCAATCATTTTGTCCTTCAGAAGTTCAGCCATTCCTCAGGTAAATGTCATTAGTATTTTTAACTTTAGATATCACTTTACAATGTTTTCATTATTCTGGAGCTGTGGAAAGCAGTACCAGCACTCTCGGAGATACCAGAATAGAACTGTTTCATGATAGACTGTCTCTCCTATGGCTGTTTTAAGAAATTTCTGCAAAATGTAAAAATGGCCAGAAAATAAAGAAATTCATGTGTTATATGTGATGATTTTCTAGTAGTGACTCTGATTTTGCTTACTGTGAGAGATTTCTAATTTATCATTTTAGTGGTTATATCTTAGGTTTCTTGAGCTATTTTTGGTATTGATTGAAAGAAGATGATAATGTAGTAGTTATTTTTGACAGATTAAAATATTTGGTTGCACTTATCTTTTTATTAAGAAATCAGAAATCTAATCTGATGACATTTTGTTTCAGGGTTCCCTTACTTTGTGACTTTGAACCTCTACACCAGCATGTACTTGCTCTACATAATTTGGTAAAAGCAGCACAAAGTTTGGATGAAATGTCACAAACCATTACAGATCTACTGAGTGAACAAAAGGCAAATTAAGTTATTTCAAATGGTTTATTAGTGTAAAATGTTTATGTTGCTGCAGCTATATAAGCCTATCTCTCTCTTTTCCAGGTATCCATGAGTCAGACATCCCCACAGTCAGCTTCCTCACCAAGGATAGAAAGTGCAACAGAAATTACAACTACTACCTCACCAAGAACTCCCCCTCCACTCACTGTGCAGGATCCCTTATGTCCTGCAGTATGTCCCTTAGAAGAATTGTCTCCAGATAGCATTGACGCACATACATTTGATTTTGAAACTATCCCCCATCCAAACATAGAACAGACTATTCATCAAGTTTCATTAGACTTGGATTCATTAGCAGAAAGTCCTGAATCAGATTTTATGTCTGCTGTGAATGAGTTTGTAATAGAAGAAAATTTATCATCTCCTAATCCTATAAGTGATCCACAAAGTCCAGAAATGATGGTGGAATCACTTTATTCATCAGTTATCAATGCAATAGATAGTAGACGTATGCAGGATACAAATGTATGTGGTAAAGAGGATTCAGGAGATCATGTTTCTCTAAATGTCCAATTGGAAAAATGTAGGGTTGTTGCCCAAGACTCCCAGTTCACTATACAAACCATCAAGAAAGACCTCTGCCACTTCAGAACATATGTACAAAAAGAGCAGTGTGACTTCTCAAATTCTTTAAAGTGTACAGCAACAGAAATAAGAAACATTATTGAAAAGGTAAAATATTCTGTGGAAGTAACACTAAATGAAAAACATCAAAAAGAACTACAGTCTTTAAAAAGTGAATATGAAGGCAAATTTGATGTACTAATAAAGGAGAGTGAAGAAAACGAAAACAAAATTAAAAAGCTTAAAGGAGACTTAGTATGCCTCGAGGAGGTTTTACAAAATAAAGATAATGAATTTGCTTTGGTTAAAAATGAAAAAGAAGCTGTCATCTGCCTGCAGAATGAAAAAGATCAGAAGTTGTTAGAGATGGAAAATATAATTCATACTCAAAATTGTGAAATTAAAGAACTCAAAGAGGCACGAGAGATAGCATTAAAAGACTTAAGAAAGCTCCATGTTGAAAATGATGAGAAGATCCAGTTGTTGAGGATAGAACTTCAGAACTTAGAGCAAAGTCATCTGAAGGAATTAGAGGACACTCTGCATGTCAGGCACAAACAGGAGTTTGAGAAAGTTATGACGGACCAGAAAGTTTCTTTGGAGAAATTACAAAATGAAAATCAACAAACAATCAATCAGATTCAAGAGTCTCATGCCACAGTTATTCAGGAAAAAGAACAACAGCTACAGGAGTTAAAACTCAAGGTATCTGATTTGTCAGACATGAGATGTAAGTTAGAGGTTGAACTTGCATTGAAGGAAGCAGAAACTGATGAAATAAAAATTTTGCTAGAAGAAAGCAGAGCCCAGCAGAATGAGACCTTAAAATCTCTCCTTGAACAAGAGACAGAAAACTTGAGAACAGAGATAAGTAAATTAAACCAAAAGATTCAGGATAATAATGAAAATTATCAGGTAGGCCTAGCAGAGCTAAGAACTTTAATGACAATTGAAAAAGATCAGTGTATTTCAGAGTTAATTAGTAAGCATGAAGAAGAATCTAATATGCTTAAAGCTGAATTAAACCAAGTAACGTCATTGTATCACCAAGCATTTGAAATAGAAAAAAACCTGAAAGAAGAAATAGTTGAACTGCAGAATAAATTGGACTCAGCATTGAGTGCTCTTGAAAAACAAAAAGATGAAAAAATCACCCAACAAGAAGAGAGGTATGAAGCTATCATCCAGAAACTTGAGAAAGACAAAGAGAAATTAGTCATGAACCAGGAACAAGAGAGAGAAGAGTTAATTCAGAAGCTTAATTGTGAAAAAGAAAAAGCTATTCAGAATGCCCTAAAAGAATTTAAATTGGAAAGAGAAGCTGTTGAGAAAGAGTTATTAGAAAAAGTTAAACATCTTGAGAATCACATAGCAAAAAGGTAAGAATTAACCTTTAAGTCTGTGATTATAAATTTAAAATATTATTGATTCAAATCAGTTTCATGTGTAATCACATTACCTTGATTTACTCTCAAATCTTAGGTGAGTGTAACAATTGAGGTATTTGTAAAATAAAAACTTGTATGTTTTAAATAGTTAGTACTTTTTGCAAGTATTTTGAAAGTAACAGACTGCACAAATCTATTAGTGGATTTTAAAAATGGATTAGAGTTTTGAATTTCTAGAGAAATGATTTCTTGAAAAACTCAGATGTTTTTGAGAGCTTCTTTTTCCTTTTTTTAATTTATCAACTTCCTTCTTTGGTTTATTTGAAGGTTTTTTCCTAAATTATTCAATCAAAAATTACTTTTCCTCTTTTTAAATCATGTATGTATATATAAAAAGATAACAGTTTCCTCTGAGCAGTGTTTAGTAAACACTAAATTTGAGATTGGGGCTATGTATAGTTTCATTATTGTGACTTTCTTGATATTAAAATTTCAGTGATTTCCTTGTTTTTTCAGATGATACTATTTTTTTAATTCCATGTTTTGTACAGTGGTGGGATTTTTGCAGTTTTATTATTGTTACTGACTGATGTTACCATTTGTTATTAGAGAAAATGGTCTTTAGTTTCTCTATTCTTTAAAATTTATTGAGGTGTTTTGTGGCTAATAAAAACTTTTTAGAACATTAGCAATTAGTTCTATTATTCTTGCAAGTGAATATATTTATATTTATATGTGCATTATATATTTTAACCTCTGTTTCTTGCCTTATCACTTTTACACAGTCTCTTGTGATTGACTCTCTGCTGTGTGATATTCATATATTGGTGTACAGTTAAACCTCTTCTGTTTTGAAAACAGAAACTCTTTATATATTCTGGGGGAATTAAAGGGTTTAATATGGGAATTACGGGTTGCACAAACGTTTATAGAACTGGGGCAGGTAAGGTCAAAGTAGTTACTACAGAAGGCCAGGAAAATTCTAAGTGAAATATGAGGAAAACAGACACTGAGCACCCACCGAAGCTCATAGTTTCCATGGCTCACTGGGAAGCTGCTGCAACATTCAAGAATCTCTTCAAGTCCCAATGATGTGGCTCCATCTGCAGCACAAAATGGTAGGAAGCTACTGTGAAACTGCATCTGGATACGAGCACCTGTATCCACCTGAAGAGTTATCCTGGGCTGTTCTTCTACTTTCCAAACCTTGTACCTGTTCTTTTCATTGGCAAACTTGAAGTTATAAAGGGGTTTCTGGAAAATACAGAATCTGCATTACATTGCAGATCAGATTCTAGAAAACGGGTGAGAGTGATGGCAAGCTGACAGCAGTCTAGCACTGTACACCTCGTTTCAAACTCAGTAATCTTACATATCTCTCTTACTGATGTTGAACTACCAAATAAAGGCATTTACAATGTCATGTTTCTGTCAAATGTGATTCAACTTATATCCCTCATATCTCCTCAGATACCCTAACCCTTCTTGCAAAGGTGAGGCTTAAACTTAGTGTCATTCTAGCCATCCTAGAGTGAACATATTGATGTTCATTAATTTTCTACACAGATACAATCTCTCTTTGATACTCTAAGTTAAATGTTAAAGTATAGGGTTAACTAGCATCACAACACGTTACATACTAGGAGAGAGAAGGAAAAAAGATGAAAACTTGATTAATATATATAGACTTAATCACTACATATATATATACATACATATATATATACTTTTATTTCTGTATTTAGCCTTGTATCTTTGGAACATAGGTGGCAAACACAAGGCTTGTGGGCTGAATCCAGCCCTCCACCTTGTTTTAGCGAGCCCAGCAACTTGTTTCTACCCTATGGCAGCGTTGAGCTCTCACTTAACTGTTACGGAGTAGTTACATTTATACAGTCCTAAAATTACGTTCGGCCCTTTGAAGACAACCTCGAGGCTGATGTGGTCCCCGGTGAAAATTAGTTTGACATCCCTGCTCTAGAAGGTATTTACAGTTTCCTTCTATTATCCACTCCACTTTTTACCTTAGACATCACCTCAGCTGATGTTACTTCTTGATCCGAGGAGACTGTCATTAATGGTCCTTCCTATAATATAGTTGCTGTAGTTTTTCATTTGCCTTTATCATTGGATACAGCAGTGCCAAGAGACACCCTGGAAAAGCCCCTGACTTCCAGTAATATTCCTACCTGCCCTTGTATAGGAGAAACTGTTTCCCACTGATAATTTGAGTTCCATTATATCAGTACTTCTTTGCATGTTGGTTCAGTGACATGAGGAACCCTAATTAGCCAAGTGGTAGTTTAAGCTTCCAGTTCAGTGGGACCCTGGTTGTATCTCCTGGTAAAGGAATTTTTGGTGGGGTAGACGCATGTGGGGACCATATCTACTCTCTAAATCAGCATGACCCAAAATTGTAGGGAGAAGAAGCAAAATTTGTGCAAATGGCTCTAAGAGTAATAGAGTGGCTATTCCAATTTTTATTCTCCAATTTCTGTCCTCGGTTCTCTAGCCCATGTATTCTAACTATGGGAGAGTTAGTCTCACAGTTCAGAGCATGTACTGCATTCTTTAGCTATCAAAATATCACCCATCTGGTACTATAACAGAATTTTCAATAAATTGATCCACAGTTGTATCAAGCCAGCTGCTTTAGAGATTGGTGTATGTGGTGAGATCTGACTCCCTTGGGCATGCAGCCATCGCTATACATGTTTTCTGTAAAATAAAATCCCTTCTTCAGAAGCAATTCTAGTGGAATACCATAATAGTAAATTAAACCTTCTGTAAGTTCAAGGAATGGTGTTCATTGCAGAAACATTGTGGTCATGGAAGGTTAATCTATATAGAAAGTAATGAACTATTTTTGTGAGAACAGATTACTGTCCTTTTCATGATGGAAATGATCAAAAGTCTCCAAGTGATTGGTCTCCTGAAAGAGCTCTGCAGTATTGGGTTCTCAATTTTTGCATGTCATTAGCATTTTGAATAGGACTGGTGTGGCTAAAGAATTTGATACCCAGAGAATGTTCAACTTGCCCATGTGATTATTATGAGGTTCCTTGCAGTGGGACATAATATACTCAGAGGAGTTATGTATTCTCATACTTTGTGCCTCCTTTAAAACGTTCATCCATATTTCTCCTCTACAAATCTCCTTGTCACCAGATTTCAATCTAGTTTCTTCCAAGTCACTCACTATCCAGTCAAGTCTTTGGTCAGTATCCATGAATCACTGAAGTTTGATTTGATAGCCCTGGCCATTTCTCCAAGGAAATGTCAAGGACACCGCTTGACTTAACTACTACCAGGAAGATTTCCATTCGCTACTGTTCTTCAGGATAACTCCTTAATGAGGCTCTACTACTTAAACTGTGCTTTTGAATAATGTCAACTGATTGTGCAGAATTATCAGGAAACCAGATCTTCCAGTTCTTTTCCCCTCATATGGAATGACCTACTTGTGATGGAGAGAAAAGAAGCAATATAGCAGGAGTAAGAGCCCTGGGAACCTGAACCTCTTGAACCTTGTACCATCAGGACTTCTTTGAGCTCCATCCTATGTGTGCCACATCTACTTGATGGTGGAGTACTGCTATGTACACTCAACTTCATGGGTTGATCTTCTTTATGATGGGCAACTCAGGTAACATCATAACTTGGGAGACCATGGTCAGTCTTTCAATATCTATACAGACCCAGTAGCAAACCCTTTTACAAGAGAAAAACAGTTACCAGCTTCAAAAATCCTATGGGCCTCAACTGATTCTCCTATAGGACTTGCCCAGAGCTCCATCAGTATCTGTTTCTGCTGCAGACACATCTAGCATCTACTGGGAAGAATGGCTCAATTGGCCGAGCAGCTTGCATGTCAGTGTGGACCTGCTGCAAGAGTGTCTCTTGCTGTGGGCTTCACACAGAATAGGCCGCCCTAAAAGTTATTTGGTAAATGAGTCATAGCAGCCTACGCAAATGTACTATAGTGTCCAAAATTCAGAGATGCTCACATAGCAACAGTTTGTCCCTTCACCTTACAGGGAACATCTCACATGCCCAGATCAGTGGGTACTTAAAAATGTTTTCTGTAGTGACAAGCTCCTGACTATTCATGGGCTTTATTGCTCACTCTCTGGTATTTTTTTTTTTTTCTTTTTGCCAGTATAGGTATATTGGAATACAGAGATGCTTGTTCCTTTACCAGTCACCTGTGACTGCTTTTGGCAGAGTTGAGTAGTTGTGACAGAGATCATCTGGCTAACATTTTTGCTAATTACCCATCCCCCTTTCCTCCCCTCCCCAAAACGTTTGTCAACCCCTGGTTTGTACTAATAGATAGAGACAGGGAAGAAATCACTGCATCAGTATCTACATGTCAGGTAGTAGTGACCTTGTTGATTTGCTCCAGTAAAGATGTCATATGTGAAATAGATTTACTCACTACCTGATTAAAATTATGATAATCCATTATATGTTCTTACATGTGTTCTACAGGATACATTAATGAAATAAAAATGTGACCGAAATTTCCTCTCCTAGTCATTTGAAATGAGACAGTATTAGGGATTTTACTTGGTTCTTTCTGTTGTAATAGTCCTCATTCTATGAGTAAGGGGAGCCACAGGGATTCCCCATCAGTTGTTTTTATGTCTGTTTGACTGCAGATTCTGGATATAAGGAGATATCTCTTACCTATGGTGAGGAACCTACTGGGCCCAGACTCCACTTACCACTTATGGTAAATAATCTGGTGGCATTTATACTCCCCTCGGCCAGTGTTCAGGAGTCCCCCCAAATTGGTTAATTACCTTCCCTGAATATATACTCTCCTGGGAAATTGCCATAGGTTTTTTGGTGATGGCTAAAAAAAGACTTACAGTATAAAATTTTGGCATTATAGTTGGTAACTAGCTCAGATCTTGGAATTGAGTGAGGGGTGGTAAGTCCTTTGATGTAAGTTAGCTCTCTGAATGACAGATACCAAGTTTTTAAAGTACACTTTTAATAAGCCTTCATTCGCCCATTCTATTACAGCCTTGATAGCCACTACAGAGATTTTTCTGTATCAAACCTGATTACTGCTCTGGGCTACCTGTAATGGCACCACATCATGTCTCTGGTTAATGGTCAGTAATTGGCCTCTTGTCACTCGAGAATCCTGTTGTTCCCATTAAATTCATTGAATTTCAGTGGTTTTTCTCTCAGTGGTTGCTATCTCTGTCCTGCAGAGCATCACTACACAGCCTTTTGAGGCTGTATTTCTCAAAGACTTGGTGAAGGGAGTATTCTCTGGCACCTCCCAGGGGAAATACAATAATTACCAGTAGGCCTATCACCATCATTCTTTGGATGCTTTCCTATAGACCAAGGGCCAGTGAGTTTGTTCTTTAAAGGGACAGTAAATATGTATGTGCATCTGTTGCCACCCTTTAAATACGTAAAAACCAAAAGTAAGTGGGTTCGATCTTAGGTCTCAGTACCCTTTTACACACTCAAAAATTATTGAGGACCCCTAAGTGATTTTGTTTATATGGATTATCAATATTTTCTATATTGTAAGTTGAAACAAATGTAAAGGATGTTTAGTCATTTAAAAATAATAAACCTACTACATGTTAGCCTAAATAAGACTTTAAGTGAAAACTGTTTTCTAAAATGAAAATGAGAAGAATTACATTGTTTTATATATTTGCAAATTTATGTTTGGCTTAGTGGATTCTCTTATCTGCTTCTGCATCTAATCTATTGTAACATATTCTAATTGAAGTATATGGAAAATTCAGCCTTTCACTTATGGAATTGGAAAGGAATATTTAAATAGCCTTTCAGATAATTGTGGATGCTTTTTTTTTATCTTGATACTAAATCAAAATCTAGCATCTGATAATTAGTTTGTGGAATATGAATCTGTGTTGTTGGATTTTGTGATACTCTTTTTGCTAATTTTCCTTGAACTCTCTTCACTTTGGTTGTTTTACCTGTATATGATTTGTAGCACAATAAGTTGTTCATTTGAAAAACATTGGTTTATTGAGTAATGCAGATATTGCAGATGTTGTTATGTTTTATTAACATAGAAAAATCACATTTTTTAATATACCTATGGATTTTATCAGAAAGATCTTAGGTACTGGGAAGCTCTCAAGCTCCTACTAGCA
Organism: Desmodus rotundus; assembly: GCF_022682495.2. Lineage (NCBI taxonomy): Eukaryota > Metazoa > Chordata > Mammalia > Chiroptera > Phyllostomidae > Desmodus > Desmodus rotundus. The sequence continues at coordinate 51,174,862 of NC_071394.1, read as the reverse complement.
GATGCGAGTTTTCTTTTTAAAAGGTTACATTTGTCATTGGTAACAAATTTGTCAGTATGTTGAAACACCAGGCTCAGGATCATTTTGAGAAAATGTCTGTCAAAAACCAAAGTCTGAATAACCAAAGGTTGTCATTTTTCAAATAGGAAGTATACCATGGAAAAAGCAGCTAGTTCTACACACAGCCGAAACAATTATGCAAGTACTTTGCCATGAGGCATGCTTTGTAAGTGGCGAAAGTGCTTTATTTATAGTTGTCATTTTTGTCACACAGAATATTTAAAAACAATGTATACTTAATAGTTGGGATTCAATAATATTAATAATTTTACTACATCAAGATATTTAAAGATAAACCTGCCCCCTTTTTCATTTTAAGTACCTTGAAATAAAGGATACGATGACTAAAAGTTTAGTGTTACTGTATTTAATTTATGTGAAGATGGCAGAAGTTATATCATCTATGCAAATATCAATCAATGAGATGTAAAATATAGATCTTAATATAATTGTGAAAATATTTTTGATCTTACTGATTTTCTGAAATTGTTCTAGTTACCCCCAGGGTTATGTGGATCAAATCACATTGGTGTAGAGAATGGTGGCAAACTTTCTGTAAAAGGCCACATTGTAAATATGTTAGGCTCTGTGGGCCACATGGTCTTTGTCTGAGCTACTCAGCTTTACTGTTGTAACCAGAGAGGAGTAAGACGACAATAGAAATGTATGTCTGTATTCCAGCAGAACTTTAATTATACAAATAGGTGGTAACAGGGTGGATCTGGTCTGTAGTCTTTTGATTGCCTACCTGTGGTTTAGAGTATCTCACCTTGGCTTCGTATTTTTGTTTAATGTTGGCCATTGGGTCCAGGTTTCAGGCAATTAACCTAGCAAACAATTAATAGCTGACATTGAAACTAGAACCTGTGGCCATTACATTCATACAAATAATTTTGGCTTGCTTTAGCATTTTGTTTGTTCTTCCTGGTCTAACTCACATTGGATCTATTTCCATATATATTTCTTACATTTCTTCCAAAATAAATGAAAAATCTTGGAGTTGCAATCCCTCCTTTTTTCTTTCTTTCTTTTTTTTTTTTTTTTTTAATTTCCTTGGAACCTGCGATTTGAATGTAGCAAGGGCTCTAGGAGTAATGAAATAGTGGGAGAGGTTATTGAGAAGGATCAACTTGTTGACAAGGCAACTTCAGGAAAGGTGACACTGATCTCAAATAAGGGAGAAGAGGCTGCCGCTGGTAAGGCAGACTTGGTGGGATTTGGAATGACAAGTGGGACATCTCCAAAACTTTGCTTTTAGTCATTTGATCCTAGGCAACTACAGTTGTCATCTGTTCTGCCATGGAATGCTCTTGTCTACCAAAGTTCCATTTTTTACTGGTGTTGAGGTCATTACTGCCTTCAGGTCAAAGCAGATTAGAGAATTCAAGATTCTCCATAAGGGTTTTTTTCCCACCTAGGAATGTATTTGTGTCTATCAGCATTGAGCTTAGAAAACAGAACCTCTTTTAAACATTTCAAGATAAAGGGTTTAATATTGAATTGGGACTTCATGAAATTTGGGAGAGCTAGGTAATGGAAGTGAAGGGTAAGGGAGTTCCTGGAAATCTATAGTTTCAAAGTAATCTGAAGCACCGAAGTTGGTGGATAATTAGGAAACTGCAATAATTTTTAGGAGACTTATATAAATGTCTCCTGAGACACCAATAGAGGTAGTTCACTTAGAAACCCCTTAGGATTCTTAAGTTGCCCACATGTCTGAGCATGAGCCATCTCTGGAGACTGATAAACCCTTTTTCTTTAGCACTACAGATTTTGTGTGGGTATCTTTTGTTGACAGACTTGAACCCCGCCCCCCCAGAATTTACTGGAAAGAGGATTCTGGGTAATGTAGTTCTCAGTTTCTCTTCCATGCAGAGGAAACAATACTTCCTCCTCAAGTCAGGTTTTATTTTGAAAGGTTTTGAAAGGGCAGAAAATCCATTAGGGAAATGAGCAGAGGATATGAATAGATCAAAGAAGAAACACAAATAGCCTATATGTGAATAGCTGTTCGGTCTACTTGAGATTAAGAAAATGCAAAATTAAAATAACTTTCTTATATAACTGGGGAAAATTACATCAATAGTGTAACATTATTTTTGAGAATTTAAAGGAAATGGCTTTCTTATATACCTGTGTACAAAGAAAAAAATGTATAATATATGTATATGGTTTCCATATATTTGGAAATCTGCCTACTTCACTGTTCATAGTCATGCTTCCAAGGAGTAGTGGATGTGGATGTGGATCTGGGGGAATATAGGAAAATTTTAAATTTTAAAATATGGTTCTCAAAACGAGTTTTAAAAACCAATGACAATAATTGTGTACTAGACCCAAATCTAATATAGTCAGTGATAGAAGAAAGTTCAAGCATCAAGACGATCTAGTTTGTATCCAGTGCAGATTTTCTAATTACTAGAAACAGGATATAATGGAACCTTTTGCTATAATGTAATTTATGAATGGTGGCAATAGTATCATCCAGAGATGCTTTATTTCAAGTTCTGTGTATAATAGTATGGAAGTTTCCAACTGATAACAAATGTATCCGCTTTTTTGAGTTCTAATTTCCAGGCTTATTAATACGTGCAAAGGCAGGAATATGTAATTTTCTCCTGTTTTGGAGGGGAGTGCCAGGGAACCTTTACTGATAAAACAAAGTATCATTTAAATTTGAGTAAATGTACATTTAAAACAGTTGACATAGTTGCTCAAATAATTTGGGAATATTTTATGAGAATATACTAGAGGGGTAAGCTCTTTCTTTAATGGGATTAATTATCTACTTGGACAAATGGGTTTTTGAAGTAAAGGATTATATGGTTGAAAGTAGATGGTATTAACTTCTATACCAGAACTTAAAATAATAATTAACTTGTGTTTGTGGTTTTCGCTTTGTCCTCTTTTTCTGGGTTTAGCAAGTTTTGAGGGAAATGAATATGAATTCAGGAATATATAGATTTGCTGTGTGTGAACATTTAAGTTCAGCTGTGGTGAACATTAATTTATTAGCTAACAAAATGAAGCAAAACATTTTCTTTTTTCACCTCTCAGTTGCCATGTATATTGCAGTTGTAGGAATAGTAAAATTGAAATTTGAAGTTGAGCTCTGGAGAGGTGTATTGTTTTTCTATTAAAAACATTACTGTTTTCTAGTAGAAGCAGATATAATTATTTAACCATGTTGGTGTTGGAGAATATATGATCTTTTAAACTTTAATCTTGTGTTTGTTTCCCTTACCTTGGTAGGTAAAAAGAGAGGGTTCATATGTCTTTAACACCCGTTAACTCTACTCTTAGGTTTAAGAAAGATCTATAGCCTTTCTGATGTCAACTAGTTAGGATGTTTGCTCTATATTGGATTACATCTGCAGTTTTGAAAAAATAAATTTAATGCTCTAACTTTCAAGTTCTGCCATTGAATCTGCCAGAGAAGATTCTTCAAGTCTAGTTGCTGAACTTCAAGAGAAGCTTCAGGAAGAAAAAGCTAAGTTTTTAGAACAACTTGAAGAACAAGAGAAAAGAAAGAATGAAGAAATGCAAAATGTTCGAACATCTTTGATCGCTGAACAACAGGTATGTTCTCCTGCCCCCTTTTCATTATTTTAGGCTAAAGAAGGTAAATATAAATTAAGAAATGTAATTTATTTGTGCAGCTGGTGATTTGTTATATCTTAGATGTGATTTTCCTATATTGATCCTGTTTATTAAATATCTTTATGACAAAGGTATTTCTTTTTAAAGGTCTTTATGTCACATGGTCAGGTGTTTCAAAATGAAATAGTCCTGGATTAGAAATTAGGAAATGTGAATTAATGTTTATAGTTTCTTGATTACCTATGTGATCTTAGATACATCTTTTAATTTGAGACTCAGTTGTTTTGCAAAATGAAAGTTTATACTAATATAAGTTCTAAAATTTTATTATTCTAAGTTACATGCTGATCAATACAGATATTTTGTACTTCTTACAATTTTTATTCATGATAGGCTAGTGGTAAATCACAGTTGAATGTTATTGAGTGTTGCTGATTCAGTTATTAATGTTGATCAATGGTGAGTGGTAAAGCTTGTGAGGTAAGCAGGGGCCAGACCGTTAAGGACTATAGGGAGCCTTGTGTTAGGGAGCTTGTACTTCACTTAAGATACTTACAGGAATGGCACAACTGGATTATAGTCAATCAAAATTGCACCCTTGGATGTGAAGAAAGAGTAGGGGACTGCAAGACACAGGCATGTGTAGGAGCAGTTGGTTGTCTGTTGCTGTAATTCAAGCCAGGGATAACATTGACATACCTTTTTTTTTCATCCCAAGAAATACTTTACTGAAACTGATTAACATGTTATAGTTGACATACACATTTAATATAATGTGTTATTTTTCTTTTCTTAAAACGGTAATTTTAAATTGTCTTTTTAGAGTTTAAAAATGTCTATCGGAACAGAAAGAAAATGCAATTCAAAACCCTTAGGAACTTTACATTTTAAGGATTGGGGAAAGAAAGAAGAGCCTGAAACAGGGGAATGAGAGAAATTAACCAGAACCAAGAAGAGACTGGCTTCATGAAGCCAATAAAATTAACTATTCAGAGAGGGAGAGTAGCTAGCAGTTTTAAGTAAGAATTATTGATGACAAGAGGTCATTACTGATGTCTCAGTTTTTTAAAAAATCTAACTTTGTACATAAAATAGATCTTTTTCACTCTCTTGACCTCTTTCTCTCTGCCCCTTTGTGAGCACATATGCAATTTCAGATTTACAAAATTAAGCTGGGGATGAATTAGCTGACAGAAACAAAAAAATATAAAATTGGCAGCTAATTTAAATTTAGATCTTTTCACCTTAAGGTCTCTTAATATTTGTGAAATGAAATTAGGAGAGATGACTTCTAAAGTATCTTCCAATTTCAAATATTTGGGATATTAAGTGGTAATAATTTGATTTATAACTAGTTTATATGAGTGACTTAAGCCGAGTTAGTTCCTATCTTAACCAGTCCTTGTTTTTCATATGCGTATTATAAATTATGTTAACTTTTCTAAAAGTGTATCCCATATTATAGAAATAGCAGTGACTAATATACTGTTATAAATGTTTATTAATTTTCTATACATAATAATATGTAGAATTGGCTTAATACAAACACATACATAATGATAAATATTCTTTTGAGGGATCTTCCTGGATGCTTTCTGGCTAGAAATGATATTTAACTCAATGCTTAATGAATTCACTAATTTTGATCTAAAAATGCCACGTTATTAAATCTCACTTTTTCTAACATTATTGGCATTATTCATTGGTGGAAGGATCATGACTCTTAATTTTGGAAATAGAAGTGGTTGGTGGATGGTTAGAGTCGATTTAGATCATTTCATTATTCATCTGTTGCTCTTAAGTTTCAGGATCTTAATAGAGATACATGACATTTTTGACAATTTATTCATCTTTATAAAATAAACTGTGCAATTAGGTGGGCAGTTCAGTTGGATATACGAGCTTTATAGTAAGAAAGTTTTCCTAAAAGTTGAATAACAACACTAGTTATTATGAAGCAGAGGTGCAGTGGCCATTAAAATATCGAGATGAGAGATTGAGATGGGATAAAGTCATTCTGAAATGTTGTTGTGGCAATCAAGATTTAGCAAAAGACAGGAAAATTCCAGAGGCAGGAAGACTAATAAAAAAATAGGTAGGATATATAATAGCACTTGTTTATTTGTTAATCATTTTATTTCTTTCCCTCAAAGTGTGCTTTTCTTCTGACAGTAAATATATAGACAATAATATCTTAATATGGAACCAGGAAAATACAATCACATTGTATTTACCACAGAATAGCATTTTTATTTAAAAATAAAGACCATTAGTAATTTGTACTTTATTCACATATAAATGTACCATGTAAATATTTGCAGGTTTTTCTTTTTTTTAGCCCTAGTTGCTATATGCATGCAGATTACTTACGTACTTATCATTCTGTGTTCCAGACCAATTTTAACACTGTTCTAACAAGAGAGAAAATGAGAAAAGAAAATATAATTAATGATCTGAGTGATAAGTTGAAAAGTACAATGCAACAGCAAGAGCGAGATAAAGGTTAGTAATGTTTTGTAATACGATATATTTAATTCCTTTTTAAAATTAACAGTCATTTGAAATGTTTTGTAATGATTATTTCAACTTGGGGTACCCTTCAGATTTGATAGAGTCACTATCTGAAGATCGAGCTCGCTTGCTTGAAGAAAAGAAAAAACTTGAAGAAGAACTCAGTAAGTTGCGTGGTAGCAGTTTCGTTCCTTCACCATATGGACCTACGGCTCCAGAACTTAATGAAGCTTGTGCACCTGAACTCCCAGGTGAAACAGAGAGATCAGCCATTGAAACACAAGATGAAGGAAGAGTGGACTCGGCAATGGAGACAAGCATGATGTCTGTACAGTAAGTGCACCTTTCTTCAACTGTCGTAAGTTATATAGGATTTTAAGCTAGTAGTGAACTTCCGTAAGCTAAAAGTTCAGAAGATAGGAAATATATTTAGCACTACTGGTTGTCCATAGCCCATATATCTAGAAGTTTTGCCACTATTTCTGTAAGCTATAAATATAACAGGTATTTCCAGTGTTACTGATTGTGTGTCTTACGAATCACCCTGGCATGTTTTCACAGGCTGCCAGGTAAAGTATCGCTAGAGAAGTGCGAAGCTATTCTTACTTACAGGGACGGTTTAAACTTTGAGTTCCATTACCTAGGGGGGAAAAGGCATTACTACAGTGATGAATATATTCATTTTGGTAAGGGTATATTGTGTGGAAGAAGGCAGAGTAGTTTTTTGAAAAGTAAAAATATATGTAGGTTTCTGTTTAGTTCAAAAGAAGGGAGTAGACACTGGTTAACTTGAAACCTGGAAAGGTATGAGGCTTAAGAATATATGTGAAAAAATACAACAAAAAATATATATTTAAAAAATGCAAAGCATAAACATAGGAAGATACCATGGCATTAGAAAACAAATGACACGAATAAGTACAAATGTATGTGAAAAAGTAAACCAACCTATGTACAAAACCGTTCAGGAAAAAAAAGCATCCAGCTGCATTCTACATAGAAGAAAAGCATATAACTAAAAATTATACAGAACATTTAACATAATGTGATTGACAAAAATATATAAGGCAAATAACAAAAAAATACATAAGCCACCTAACACTAAAGGTTTTAAAAAGGTAAATAGCAACTTTTATATAAAGAAGACACAGTTCACTACAAGCAATTAATTGTTAATTTATAGGTACTTTAAAATGTGACATCAAAAATGGATTAAAACTAAAATGAGAACTTTTGAGTGCCACTGTTAGGATAGGACAATTTTTCATCTCAGGAAACAAGTAAAACATAAATAATATAAAAACAAATGCAGGAGCAGTTAATTGAGTTTGTTAGATTCCACATATGAGTGAAATCATACAGTATTTGTCTTTCTCTGACTGTCTTCTTTCACTTAGACTAATGTCCTCCAAGTCCATCCATACTGTTGCAAAGGGTAAAATTTTTTTTTTTATGGCCAAGTAGAATTCCATTGTGTAAATGTCCCAAAGTTGTCCATAGCCATATACCTAAAAGTTGTGCCACTTTAATTCTTTAAGTAAGCTATAAATATGACAAATATTAAAAACTGAACTAACATGAAAAACAGACATAAACTCATAGATGGAGAACATATGGAAGCTAGTGGTGGGGAAGTTAAGGGGTGGAGGGATTGAGCAAAAAGGAAAAAGGACTCATGCACATGGGCAACACTGTGGTGATTGCTGGGGAAGGGAGTATAAGGGGACTAAATGGTAATGGAAAAATTAATAAAAACTATATAAAAATAAAATAGAAAAAAACAGTTAAGAAAATTAACTACATATCAAATCAACAAAGAAAGTCTCAAAGTTCTAAATATTGATATAATTCAGGCCACCAAATGTAAGCAATAATAATAAAAGTAACAAAATTTGCATTTCTCTGATGATTAGTGATGTTGAGCGTATTTTCAAATGTCTATTGGCCATGTTTATGTCCTCTTTGGAGAATTGTCTATTCAGGTCCTCTACCCAGTTTTTATTTGGATTGTTTGTCTTGTTGGTGTTATTCACCTCACACCTGTCATGAATAAAACAAGTTGTTGCAACAAGCATTGTTGTTGGGATTGCAAATTGGTGCAGCCACTGGGAAAAACAGAATGGAGGTTCCTCAAAAAATTAAAAATAGAACTACCATAGGGCCCAGCAGTTTTACTTCTGGGTATTCTCAGAAATCCAAAACACTATTTTGTAAAGATATGTCCACTCCTTTGTTCCTTGCAGCATTATTTATAATAGCAAAGATAGGATAGCAATAGCAGCCTATGTGCCCATCATTAGATGATTGAGTAAGGGAAATCTGTTACATATATACAATGGAACATAAACTCAGCCATTAAAAAGAATTAAATCTTAACCATTTGGTTCAACATGGATGAACCTAGAGGGTATTATGGTAAGTGAAATAAGTCAGACAGAGAAGGACAAATACCATATGATTTTACTTATATGTGGAAATCTAAAGAACAAAATAAGTGAACAAAAAAACAGAAACAGACTCATGGATATGGAGAACAAACTCATGGTTGCCAGATGGGAGGGGATTTGTGGGGTGAAAAGGGTGGAGGGATTAAAAAGTATAGTTTTTGGTAGTTAATAAATAGTCATTGGATATAAAGTACAATATAGAGAATGTATAATCAATAATACTGTAATAACTACATATGTATGATAACATTATAAATTATTTAAATAATGTCTAACCCTAAGTTGTACACCTGAAACTATTAGAAAATAATGTCAACAGTACCGTATTTTTTTCGGACTATAAGACACACTCCCCCCAAATTTAGGAGGAAAATGGGGGTGCGTCTTGTAATCTGAATGTAGCTTACCTGGCTCGCTACAGGATTTCTGCTTTAAAGGATGTTATTAAATATTTTACCACATTTTTTGCTTCAAAATTGTTTTCCTATTTTCCTCCTCTAAAACCTAGGTGTATCTTATGGTCCGAAAAATATGGTAATTGAAAATAAAAAACAAAAGAACTTAGTAACAAAAACAGGAGTTTATATATCAGGAAGTTTATATGATTCTATATTCATATCCATACATAGGCATTGATAGGAAATTGGAAATTGAGTTACTCAAGACTAAACAAGTGTATCAAAAATGACGATATAGCCTTGTCTGCTGTGGCTCAGTGGATTGAGCTCAGCCTGTAAACCAAAAGGTTGCCGATTCCATTCCTGGTCAGGGAACGTGCCTGGATTGTGGGCCAGGTCCACAGTTGGGTGATAGGCAACCAATTGATGTTTCTTACATCGTTGTTTCCTTTTTCTCTCTCCTTCTCCTCTCTCTAAAATAAATTTTAGAAAATCTTTTTTAAAAATGACAGATATAATGAAGGTGGTACACTGGGAGAAGTATATAACCTCAAGTACATTTATTTTTAAAAAATGAAATTAAAAGTAAATGAGCTATGGTAAACAAAATATGATTAAGTAAAAAAGGTGCCGAAAAGTTTGTGGAATGAGTAGGATTATAACCACAAGTATGGTTTTAAAAACTATAGAGAGTAAAATATGTTTTAATCTCACTTGTGAATTAGATGTGGAAAGTCCTAAAGACAATTTTAGCATATTTAATAACAATGGAATATGAAAATGATGTATTCAGCATGACTCAGTGGAGTATTTTAGGAATATAATAAACATAGTTAAACATCAGAATTCTCTCAGTGTAACTGTATTCATTGATCACATGAGAAGGTTTATATGGTCATCTTAGTAAACATGGAAGTGGCAATTAATAAATATCAGTGCCCATTAATTAAAAATAACATTTTTAAGAAAACCTTGGCAAATTAGGAATAGAGGGGAACTTTCTTAATTTGAGAGACTACATGTGAGAGTGAGAAACTTATAGCAAACATATTTAATGTTGAAATATTTAGAATCATTTTTCATAATTTAGGAAGAATGCAAGAATGCTGTCACCATTACTGTTCAAGACAATAAGTAAACAATAAAAAATAGCAAGTAAAGTCTGAACTGTCATCATTGTGTATAATGTTCTTTGCAAACCACAAAGACCTAACAAATTATTAGAACTAATAAGACTACTTCAGAATGTAAGTCATTGACATCAAAAAAGCAGTTTGTATATTTATTAGCAAAAGCTGATTCAAATATATATAAAAGATTTCAATAAGTAATTAGGAAAATGATTTGTTACCAGTAAATTTAACAAAAATGTACAATACCCTTGTAGAGAAAAATGATAGAATTTTATGAAAGATTAAAGGGCTGAATGTTAAAGATAGATGGAAATACAGTGTTATAAAGATACCATTTTCTCTTCAGTTTTATTCATTTATTTAATCTTTACCCAATTAAAATTGTAACAGGATAAGTTAGGTAAAATCTGTTGGATGCTAAAATTCATACAGAAAAATAAACATGTAAAAATAGTTGATAATATTTTCAAAAATGTTATAGTAAATAGGATTTTATCTTTCTCGTCTTAAACTATAAAGACAGTAATTAATTCAACATATTGTTGGTAAAATCGCAAATAGATTATGAGAATTGGTAGTCTTGAAATAAACCCATGGGTATGTGAAAATTTGTTATTTTCAGTTTGGAAAAAGAAATGGGACACGGGAATAATTTGTTACCCATTGGTGGAGGGTAACACATTTGACATTACATACCAAAAAATATTATAGATATATTAAAATCTCAAAATTAGTTTAACCTGTAGAATTTCTTAAAAGAATATTCTGCATGTGTGGTAGGGAAGTATAAGGAAAGACTACTAAGTGTTGTATCAAAATTTAAAACTTGAGCACAACGAAAGATACCATAGAGCTCAAAAGCTAGGTGGTTAATGTTTAACAAATGAAAAATAAAATTACCAAACATTTAATTAATGCTAATTTTTCACAGTCTTTCAAAAAACTGAATACAGAGAACTTCCCAACATATTTTTTGAGGCTAGTGTTATGATAACAAAATCTAACAAATACATCTCAAGAAAAAAAATAATCTCTCCATCTCTCTCTCTCTAGAACACAAGGAAATTTTTTAACTTGATGGTATGTTTAGTTCTTTGGTTGTGATGGTATTAATGAGTGTATGCATATGTCCGTACTCATCAAGATGCATATATTGAATGTGTGTAGTTTTTTGCATATCAATTATACTTCAGTAGAACTAAAAAAAAAAAAAAAAAAAAATACTAGGGTTAGTAATGCAAACATGGTCCTGTCCTGATTCCTTGTTGCATGTGCTGGGTTCCTACTTATTTCAGCCTAATTTAGAAATCCAGCTTAATTTTCTGTTTGTGTTTCTGAAGTTGTAAAACAAAACTGTTCATTTTAGAAAAATTAAAAACAGGTTAGCACAGTTATCTTTAAATTGATTCTTTAAATGAGCAACATCAAAATTACCATTACATTTTTTAGAAATTAAAATCTTGGGACCCATCTAGTGCTACTGAATCAGAAACTCCACATCAATAAATTTATTTCAACTATGGTAAGAAAATATCTCTTATAACTTTAGATCCAACAGATATTCTCAACAACAACAACAACAACAAAAACTAATAAACTGAATCCATCAATATACAAATGGGATTCTTACTGTGTTTATCTCAGGAATTCGAGTTTGGTTTAACACCTGAAAATCAATTTATATGATATACCGTATCAGTATCAATACATGAAGAGAAAGCATTTGACAAAATACAACAGCCTTTCGTTATATAAACATAACTAGTAATTGAAGAGAACTTCCTGATCCTAATAAAATGCATAGATGAAAACCCACAACTAAGATCATATCCAAAGGTTAAAGATTGGGTGCTTTTTTTCCTAAATCAAGAAAAAGAAGATGGTCCACTCATGCTACTCATCTTCAACATTGCACTTGAAGTTTATGAAGGGTGCTTAGGCAAGAAGAAACTATAGGCATCCAGGTTGTAAAGGCAGAAGTAAAACTATCTCTATTTCATCTATATCTCTCTTATTTAACATAATGTTGTATATAGGCAATTGTAAGGATTCCACTAAAAATCTATTGGAACTGGTAAACTAATTTAGTAAGGTTGCACAATACAAGACCAGTAGATGAAAATCGATTGTCTAGCAACCTATCTAAAAATGAAATTAAGAAAACAGATTCCTTTTATGATACCATCAAAAAGATAATACTTAAACATCAAAGATTAAGTCAGTTCTTTATCACTGCAGATGACAAAACACTGTTAAATTAAAGAAAACCTGCAAAGACAGCTTAATCTTTGATTGGCAAATTTAATCTTAAAGTGGCAGTACTTCCCAAATTGATCTGCAGATTCACCATGATTCCTGTTGAGACGGACCCCCCTTTTTTCTTTTTTTTTTTTTTTTTTTTGCGTAAATGGACAAGCTGATCACAAAAGTCATATGGAAATGCAGGAACCCAAAATAGCCAAAACAATCTTGAAAGCTAAAAGTTAAATTGGAAACAACATGCTCCTTTTTTTTTTTTTTTTTTTAATTTTCAGAGACAGGGGAAGGGATGCAGAAAGAGAAAGAGAGAAATATCATTTGATTTACTCTTGGAGACTCCCAGGCAGGGACCTGGCCCACAACCCAGGCATATGCTCTGACCGGGAATCAAACTGGCGACTTTTCGGTTCACAGGCCAGCACTCAATCCACTGAGCCACACCAGCCAGGGCTGAAAACAACATGCTCTTGTTTCAAAAATTAATACAATGCTAAGACAGTGGTGCTAGCCATACATGTATATCCATCCAGAAATATTCCCTTACATTTATTGTCAGTTGAATCCTCCTTGCATCCTTGCATTATTGTCAAGGGGCCTAAGAAAATTCAATGTGGGAAATACTATAGCCTTTTCAACAAATAGTGCTGTGACAGTTGAACATGCAAGACAATTAACTGGAACTTGTATTCACTGTACAACACAAATTAAATGTAAAAGCTGAAATTATAAAAATCTTATAGGAGTAAATCTTTATGACTTTTTTTTAACTTTTCTCTAAAGATTTTATTTATTTACTTTTTTGAGAGAGGGGAAGGGAGGGAGAAAGAGAGGATGAGAAATAATAAATGTACGACAGATACATTGATTGGTTGCCTCTTGCATGCCCCCAACTGGGAAATCTGGGCCACAACCCAGGCGTGTGCCCTGACTGAGAATCGAACCTGCAACCTTTTGGTTTACAGGCCAGTGCTCAATCCACAGAGCCACAGCCAGAAGTTTAAACTTTTGACATGCTCAAATCTGTCCATTTGTCCTTTAAAAGTTATGAGTTTGAAAATCTTACCATGTTTAATGACTCTGTCATACAATGTGATTGCCTAAATGTTCCTCCAAGTTATTTACATTTCTTTGATGAATATTGATAACATAGCTATAAATATTTTGTTATGCATATTTTGTATTTTAATATATTTTATTACGATATTATAGTTGTCCCATTTTTTTCTCCCCTGTATTCCCCTATGTCCTGTACCCCGCCTTCCACCATCATTCCCCCACCTTAGTTCATGTCCATGGGTCATACATATAAGTTCTTTGGCTTCTCCATTTCCTATACTATTCTTAACCTTGCCCTATTTTGTACCTACCATCTATGGTACATATTCCTTGTTACCTGTTCCCTCATTATCCCCCCTCCCCCTCCCCACTGATAAATTTCCATGTGATCTCTTCTTTGAATCTGTTCCTGTTCTAGTTGTTTGCTTAGTTCGTTTTTTTTTATTGTTTGTTTTTTGTTTGTTTAGGTTTGGTTGATAGTTGTGAGTTTGATGTCATTTTACTGTTTCTATTTTTTTTATCTTCTTTTTCTTAAATAAGTCCCTTTAACATTTCATATAATAATGGCTTGGTGATGATGAACTTCTTTAACTTGACCTTATCTGGGAAGCACTTTCTCGGCCCTTCCATTCTAAATGATAGCTCTGCTGGATAGAGTAATCTTGGATGTAGATCCTTGCCTTTCATGACTGGGAATACTTCTTTCCTGTAAGGTTTCTTTTGAGAGAAATCAGCTGGTAGTCTTATGGGAACTCGTTTGTAGGTAACTGTCTCCTTTTCTCTTGCTGCTTTTAAGATTCTCTCCTTGTCTTTAATCTTGGGTAACTTAATGATGATGTTCCTTGGTGTGTTCCTCTTTGGATTCAACTTCTTTGGGACTCTCTCGGCTTCCTGGGCTTCCTGGAAGTCTATTTCCTTTGCCAGATTGGGGAAGTTCTTCATTATTTGTTCAAATAAGTTTTCCATTTCTTGCTTTTCCTCCTCTTCTTCTGGCACCCCTATGTTTCAGATGTTGGAATGTTTAAAGATGTCCCAGAGGTTCCTAAGCCTATCCTCATTTTTTTGTATTCTTGTTTCTTCATTCTGTTCTGGTTGAATGTTTATTTCCTCCTTCTCCAAAATGTTGATTTGAGTCCTGGTTTCTTTCCCTTCACTGTTGGTTCCCTGTACATTTTCCTTTATTTCAATTTTCATAGCCTTCACTTCTTCCTCTATTTTGAGACCATACTCAACCATTTCTGTGAGCCGTCCTGATTACCAGTGTTTTGAACTGTGCATCTGATAGGTTGGCTGTCTCTTCACTGCTTAGTTGTATTTTTTCTGGAGCTTTGATCTGTTCTTTCATTTGGGCCAAATTTTTTTTGTCTCGGCTCGCCTGTTAGGTAGTAAGGGGCAGAGCCTTATGTATTTGCCAGGGTGGAGCAAGTCACATTGCTACGTTGTGGCAATCTAGGTGGGGGAGGGGTCCAAGAGGGAACAGTGTCACTTGCTCAGCTCTTGGCTGGCTTTGTCCCTTCTCTGCTACCCACAAGCAAATTGGGCCATTCTGGTGCTGATTCCCAGGGTGGGAGAGGTGGTTTTGTGTACATTCTAGGACCTGGTGGTTCTTTCCAACGAACTCTCTTGTGAGGCTGGGAGTTTCTCCTGATGCCTCAACCCCCTACAGGTTTTTTCAGTTAGAGCTTTTAAGGCTTCTTTCCCTGTGCTAGAACCCTGGGTTGGTCAGTCTGTCTCACTCCCCAGCTGTTCTCCCTGGTTTATCTGCACACAAATGTGAGACCACCGGCTCTGCCAGGCAACGCCTCACCCCTCCTACCCACACCCTGTCCTCTTGCCGAGAGAAAGTCCTCTTCACCCTGGCTGCCTATGTCTGCTCCTCCTACTGGTCTGGATGAATGTTTCTTCTTTAGCTCCTTGGTTGTTGGATTTCTTCCATATAGTTAGATTTTCTGGGACTTCTGGTTATTTTTTGTTTTTAAATTTGTTGCTGTCCTTTTTTTGGTTGTGTAAGGAGGCAGGGTGTACTTATGCCTCCACCTTGGCTGGAAGTCCTAATCTTTATGACTTTTCAATAGGCAAAAACACGATTCCTGCCTTTAGTCAAGCTGCTTAAAGTATAATTGGGGAATTAAACCTCCAGAAGAATTTAAAAACCTACATTATAGCTAATACCATGGAAATACAAAGAATTGTAGGAAATGACTATGAACAGTTATACTCCAACACATTGGACAACTGAGGAGAAATGCATAAACTCCAGAAACATGCAACCTTCCAAGACTGAATTATGAAGAAAATCTGAACAGACCAATTACTAGTGAGGAGACTGATCAATAATCAAAAACTTCCCAGCAAAGACAAATCTAGAACCAAATGACTTTATAGGTAAACTTTACTAAACATTTTTAAAGAACTAATACCAAACTTCTGAAATGCTTCCAAAATATAAAAGAGGAAGGAACACTACCAAACTCATTTTATGAGGCCAGCCTTACTCTGATAGCAAAGCCTAATGAAAACACTATAATAACAGAAAATTATAAGCCATTATCCCTGGTGAACATATATGCAGAAATCCTCAACAAAATGTTAGCAAACCAAATTAAATAATACGTTAAAAGGATCATACACCATGATCAATTGGCATTTATTTCAGGGAATCAAGACATTCAACATTCACAAATTAATCAGTATGGTAAATCACATTAACAAAATGAAAGACATCATATAATCATCTCAGTAGATCCAGAAAGAAAGCATGTGGCAAACTTTGGCATCACCGTAGTATACTGGAAATTCTAACCAGATCAATTGGTCAACAAAAGGAAATAAAAGGCAGGTATACTAGAAAGGAAGAAGTGAACTTATCCTTTTGCTGATGTTATTACATTATATTATATAAACCCTTACAACTTTACCAAAAAGTAGTCAGAACTAGTAAATACTTTCAGTAATTTGTAGGATACAAATACTGACTTGTAGAATACAAAATCAGTATACAGAAGTTAGTTGTGTTTCTATTTACTAACAGCACACAATCAGAAAGAGAATTTAAAAAAACGATCCCATTTAGAATGGCATCAAAAAGAGTAAATTACTTAAGAATAAATTTAACTAAGGAGATAAAAGATCTGTGCACTGAAAGCTGTAAGACATTGATGAGAGAAATTGAAGAATACACAAATGAATGGAATGGTATCAGGTGTTCATGAGTTGGAAGAATTAATGTAATTGAAATGTCCATACTACCCAAAGATAGACAGATTTAGTACAATCCCTATGAAAATTTCAATGGCATTTTTTATAGAAGGAGAAAAAAAGCAATACCGAAATTCATATGGAACTGTAAAAGACCCTGAATTGCTGAAATAGTCTTGTGCAAGAACAAAGCTGAAGGCATCACATTCCTGATTTCAAACTATATTATAATGTTGTAGTAATCAAGCAGTATGGTATTGTCATAAGAACAAACACATAGCTCAGTGGAACAGAATAGAGATCCCAGAAGTAAACTCTCACATATGTGCTCAACTATATTTGACAGGGGAGCCAAGGATACTCACTGAAAGAAGAAAATTTCTTCAATCAATGGTGTTGAGAAAATTGGACAGCCACATGTACAAGAATGAATTGGACCCCTATCTTACACCATACATAAAAATCACCTCAAAATGGATTAACGACTGGAACATAATCCCTGAAACCATAAAATTTGCAGAAAATATAAGGGGCAAGCTTTTTGACATTGGTCTTAGTGATTTGGGGGGTGCGGGGTTTACACTGAAAGCAAAGGCAACAAAAACAAAACTAAATTAGTGGGACTACATCAAACCAAAAAGCTCCTGTACAGAAAGTAAAACCACCAACAAAATGGAAAGTCACCCTATGGTATGGGAGAAAATATTTGCAACTCATGCATCTGATAAATTATTAATGTATACATCGAGGTCTGTCCAGAAAGTATCCAGCCATGTAATATGAAAAATGGAGGCATTTATTGAAGAAGTTACAACTTACAAGAAACATTGTACATAGGACAATGACACCTCAGTCTCCTTCAAAGTAGACACCTTGTGATCTCACATGGTTTTCCCTGTGGCCATCAGTTGCCCTGTCATATTTCCCTGAATCTCATCAATGGTCTGAAATCTCTTCTCTTTCTACCTTTGAAAGAGATGTTAGTTTGGGGGAAAAGGCAGAGGTCGCAGGGCATCATATCTGGGTTGTGGAGGGACTGAGTCATCTGGGTGATTGGATGTTTCACGAGAAAACTGCACGAGACATGACGTGTGAACTGGCAGGTTGTCGTAATGAAGCTGCCAGTCACCAGTTTCCCATAGCTGCAGCCTTCTGAATTATCCAAATAGTTTATGTGGAGGAATGTTTAAGCTTAATGCAAAATTTGATGTAGATCCATTGCTCTATTCACTCAGTCATTTTGAATGTGACTGCCACACAGTATACATGCTCACTCAACAGCATCTACTGCCCCCACTGACTAGTACAGTGAAGTTGTCATTGTTCATACGTGCACATTCCAGTCCACTCTCCAGGTTACATCAATGTTGCACAAACCGTTCTCGTTATATTAACAGTGGTTGGACTTTTTCTGGTCAGACCTCATCATATTAATCACCTCAAAACTATTATCAAAAGGCAGGAGGTAATTGAATCAAATCAGAATCATAATATCACCTCACTTCTGTTAGAATGGCTATTATCAAAAAGACAAATGATAACAAATATTGGCAAATTTCTGGGAAAAAAGGGAACCCTAGTAGGAGGAATGTAAATGGTACAACCACTATGGAAAGCAGTATGGAGGTTCCTCAAGGAATTAAAAATAAAATTACTGTTTGATTCACCAATTTCATCTCTGGGTATATGTCCAAAGGAAATGAAGCCATTGTCTCAAGGGATGGAAATCTACGTCAGTGCAGAATTATTCACAATATCCAAGATATGGAAACATACTAAGTGTTGATGAATAGAGTAAGAAAATGGAGAAAATAGCCCTGGCCGGATAGCTTAGTTGGTTAGAGCATTGTCCCAAATACACCAAAGTTGCAGGTTTGATCCCCAGTCAGGGCACATACACAAATCAACCAATTAATGCATAAATAAGTGGAATAACAAATTGATGTCTGTCTCTCTCAAATTAATAAATTTTAAAATGGTGAAAAAATATATATGGGATTACTGTATAAAGAAGGAAATCATTTCTTTTGCAACAATGCGGGTTAACCTGGAGGGTACCATTATGCCAAACAAGTAAGTCAAGCAGAGACAAATACGACATGGTATCCCTGGCACTATGTGGAATTAAAAAAAAAAAAATCAAGGCTCATAGAAACACTAGAAAAGTCATTGCTAGGAGGTGGGGGAATAGGGTGAGGTTGCTTAAAGGGTACAAATTTTCAGTTACAGAATAATGTCTGAGAATCTAATGTACAATAAGGTGACTGTAGAAGATAACACTGTATGTACAAGTGAAAATTGGTAAGAGTAGAATTTCAATGTCATCTCCTCTTTTCCTCCAAAAGGTAAGTGTTAGATGTGTTAAATAACTCAAAGACTTCTTTCACAGTGTGTATACATATCAAATCATCAAGTTGTGCACGTTAAATATCTTACAGTTTTATTTGTCAATTTTGCATCAATAAAAATTAAACAAAAGCCTACACATTTTTTTCTTTTCTAATTAGTTCTTAAATATTTTAATGTGATGGGAAAATTCACATATGGCATATTGAATAGCACATTGTAGCCACTTAGTAATACCTTTGAAGTCTTTATTGAGATTTAATTTTTTTTTTATCCACTGAAATTACGAGTTCTGTAAGCTCATTCAGGTGTAGGGCACTTTGTTTTGTTTTTAGTTTGAATGGTGAAGCCACGCAAGGACTACCAATTTATTCTTAACATGTATTCATCCACACATAGGATGAAGAGGGTTCTTAATCCCTGAAAGAAGAAAAAAAAATACTTGACATTTAAAAGACATTATCCTAGAGAAAGGTATAGGTAAACATTTTGTTTATACATAATTTCAGAAGTTTTATAGGTCTAATAAGTTCAGGACCTCTGGTATCAAGAATGTACACCATTGAAATGTACCCTGACTTAAAAAGAAGGCTTTTTGGGTTGCAGGCCAGGTCCTCAGTAGAGGGTGCGCAAGAGGCAACCATACATTGATGTTTCTCTTCCCTCTTTCTCCCTCCCTTCCCCTCTCTCTAAAAATAAATAAATAAAATCTCTAAAAATAAAAAAATAAAAAGAAGGCTTTTAAAAGTTTAGTACAGTCCCTTAAATTTTAAAGTACTTCGTAGAAATAGTTACATTTCTAAAATCCTTTTGAAGAATTTACAGTGCAGAGTTTTAAGACTTAAACTAAAATAATTTCTTTTCTCTTAGAGAAAATATCCCTATGCTATCTGAAGAAAAACAGAGGATAATGCTGCTAGAACGAGTAAGTAAATTGTTTTCTTTAATTGCAGTATTTAATAGGTTCACTCTGAGGGATGCAGTTAAATAAATTTTATGCTGAAAATCTCTATTTATGTTTATAATTACTTATGGTTATTTTTGTGGTTAATATTTTGAGAAGTGGCTAACAATTGGCAATATTAAGCCTCTTTATTTGTCATATCATTCCAATAAATGAAGTATGTATTAGAGAAAAAGGTTAGTGGTCATAAAATAAATATATGCAGTAATAGTATTTTTCATTAGTTCAGAATTCATTAAAACATTGTAAGTATGAATTTTACATATTTCAAAAACAAAGCATTGAATTGGGCAAAATAGAATATGTGAATGATGAAGAAAAGTTATGTTTTTTATAGAGATTAATGAAATGACAGGAAAAAATTGTCAGTAAGTGGTTTCCTCCCAAATTGCACTATCAGATAATGTCATTTTGATTTAAATTCAGCATACCTTTGTTTATAGACCGCTTCTCGTCCTTTGGGTTTTTAAGATTTTTCAGAAAAAAAAATTTATTTTTCTCTGTACAAGCTTATGAGTCTAGTCAAAATTGTACCACTTTGTGTTCTAGCATGCATTTTTTTTGTTATTAAAAGATTGTATGATCACTTACATTAGAATCAACTGGGATGTATGTATATCCCTCCTTTAAGGCCAGACCTGCTAGCAGAGTCTTTGGGATAGATCTCAGATATTTACTGCATACTTAAATGTTTTACAAGTGATATGATTCTAATGCATATTCAACTTTGAGAATCCTTGGCTTAGGTAAATATGCTCAAAAATTGTTCTTACTATTTTTAAGCTAGTTAATAATTAAAACAGTGGGAAAGGATTGACCAAAACATATATCTCACTAACCTTTCGAACTACAACCGAGCATCCATCTGAAGAAAATTTTGACAATCATTATGTTTAGACTTCAGTGGGTACAAGAATAAACCACATGTCTGGTTTTTTTTTTTCTCCCCCTTGCAGACATTACAATTAAAAGAAGAAGAAAACAAGAGGTTAAATCAAAGACTGGTAAGTTTTTTCTTGCCCAGTTGATTTAACATTTCAAAAAATAATTTATTGTATTTTATCATGAAGATCTACTGTCAAAAGAATGGTTTGATTAATTCATTTCTAATAGTTTTCGTTGAGCCATGTTGGTCATCAACCAGTGATTCTTAGAGTTACCATCTGTGACCATGTACCTGACCAATATAATTTTAAAAGCAGTGAACAAATCAAGACAGTTGTTTTTATCATTTTTTAAAGATTTTATCTATTTGTTTTTAGAGAGGGGGAAGGGAGGGAGAAACAAGAGAGAGAAATATCAATGTGCGAGAGAGACGTAGGTTGATTGCCTCTCGCCAGCCCCCAGCCAGGGACCTGACCTGTAATCCAGGCATGCACCTGACTGGGAATCGAACCGGCGACCTTTCATTTTGCAGGATGATGCCCATCCTGCTGAGCCACACTGGTCAGGGTTTTTGTTTTTGTTTTGTTTTTTAATAAGCTATAATCTCTAGGACTTTATGCTTTATAATTATGTTTGTAACATCAATTAGGATTCCCAAAAGTTAGAGCTACTCTTTATAATCCTTTTGAAGATTAGCATGTTTACTCAAGTGTGCATAATTAATACATTACATCCGTTCACAAGTCTTTCTTCTTTTTTTTAAACTGAAGGTGATTGAGCCTGACACCTTGCATGAAGTACCCTGTATGGTCTGCTGTATTACCTTGATTTTATTCTAGCTGTGTATTTAACCAAGTACTTGAACAATCATTTCTAGTCAATATTATATGTTTTAATGAAGCAATTACTTCATTTTTTAAATTCTGATGCTTGCAGTTTACATGGAAATAGTTCCTGTTTAAGGCCTGCCTTACAGGGAAACACCTGCCTTCTTTTGTATGTCCTTCTTAACTTGAACAGCAAAAATTAAATATTAATACTATAGTGATTACATTGTCAGTCGTTAACTTACTGCTATAATAATTTTAAGGCTATTGATATTTTTATAAGTAGAGCAAACTGTTTTTCAAAAAGAGTTGCCTCTTCCAGACATTGCTCAACATTGCGTTTTATGCAGTATTTCCATAGAATGTAAGCTCTTTTGGCAAGGGTTTTAGTTTGTTTTATTCACTGCTGTATTCCTAGTGCCTAGAATATTAACTGGTACAGTCTCCAGTAGATGCTTGGGAAATGTTTATGAATGACAGAATTTTGCCCTTCAGATCCAAAGAGTGTCCCACTCTCACCCAGAATGTCTCAATGGAAATTGTATTTTCATATAAGTTCACAACTGTCTTCACAGTGTTTCCTCATATCTAAGCCTTCATTTTAATAAATTTATGAAAAAAATCTTTTCAAAAAAT
Organism: Desmodus rotundus; assembly: GCF_022682495.2. NCBI lineage: Eukaryota > Metazoa > Chordata > Mammalia > Chiroptera > Phyllostomidae > Desmodus > Desmodus rotundus. The sequence continues at coordinate 51,152,542 of NC_071394.1, read as the reverse complement.
CTAAACAAAGTTGAATATTTCTGAAAAGTGGATGCTCAAACTTGTCTTCACTGGCAGCATATAGAGCCATTGGATGATTTTGATAATCAGTTGCTATACACTTTTAGGCCTTTCTACTCATTCTTTGTTGTAGTTCTTTTCTTTATCTTTTGTTTTTAAGCACTAACTAAATTGAGACCCTGCATTGTTCCAGATAGAGTTCAAAGGGAAATGGAAGAAATTCTGAATATTAAAATTAGACTTAACAAACAAAGAGAAATCCATTCATCTTTCATCAATTTGCACAACTAGGCCTTGGGCCCACTGTGCATAGGAAGTATACATGTCAATCTTTTTCCCTGTGAAATTTTTAAGGTTAAATATGTAATTATAAATAAAATGTAATTCGATATTATTTTTAATCCATGCAAATTTAATTCAAAAATAACATAAAGTAAAAATGTAGGTAAATTTGTCCACTGAAAGTAATTGTTGAAGGAAAAGCATTATATTAATCAACGATATAAATTTGGACTCTTAAAAACTAGGATGGAGACAATATATGTAATACTGAGCGGAATTTTTGCAGTAAGAACCTAGTGTCATGCTTTAATTGTATAACGTTTATGCCTGTTTTTTTTAGATGTCTCAGAGCATGTCTTCAGTATCCTCAAGGCATTCTGAAAAGATAGCTATTAGAGAGTAAGTATTTTATTTATATTTTGTGCAAAAAATTTTGCTCAACTGAATAATAATGAATTGTTAATGAAAATGTATTTCAGTGCCTTTAATCCTACAGATCCAGGTTCACTGAGCTGAGTGAAAAACTTTTGGTAGTGAAAAACTTTCATTGGTAGTGAAAAAGTTGATTTAAAAGCAGAGTTTTTCTAAATTATCATTTCTGCTAATATTAAGGTTACATTAGAAATTTTTCCTGTTAACAGCTTTAATTATCATATGCATAAATATTTCTGAAGTTTTTTTTATTCTAGTTCACTTTTCAGTTGGTGCCATCTCTTTCAAATCCAACTTACCTCCTTAGTTTTTCTAAATTTGAGATTGGAGAGTCTTAGCTTTTTAAGTTACAATGTGTTATCATTTTTATTTTTCAGACTTAGTAGTTTTATTGCTATGCTAAAAATTTATAATACACTGTTAGGTATCAAATAATAGTATTCCTGGACCAAATTACCCCATTTTGATATATTGGTTTTTGGTGTGGGCTGTTTAAAAAGGATGGAATAACAAAAGCATTGTTAGCAGCTCATGAATACTGGTCAGTTTTCTGTACCTGTCAGGACTGATACAAAAATCAGTAAACAGGCCCTAACCACGTGGCTCAGTTGGTTGGAGTGTCATCCTGTGCACCAAAGGGTTGCAGGTTCCATCCCTGGTTGGGGCATGTATGAGAAGCAACCGATTGATGTTTCTCTCTCTCTCTCTCTCTCTCTCTCTCTCTCTCTATCTATCTATATCTATCTCTACCTCTCTCTCTCTCTTAAAAATAAAATCAATAAACATATCTTCAGGGGAGGCTTTAAAAATATCAGTAAACTAAATATTCTTAAAAGACCCTTTACTTTGTCTACAGTAGGTTTGTTGACCGAATTTTTGGTTGTCAAATATTAGTGGTTACTGGCCTTTAAGTAATTATTAGAATTTTATCTTTTTCTCAGTGATTTGAAAGGGTGGTATCTGACTAGACCTACCAACTCTGTGTCAAATCAAATCAACTTAAGGTCTTTCAAAGATTAGAGACAGATGAACTTTTAAAAAAGAAAGGAGAAACTTCCTCAGAGAGGCCGTATCTATTAAAGTTACCTTCTTGCATTTAGCCAAAGCAGTTCCTTCACATATCGTTAGGTAGGCAACAGGTATTTGCAGAGTAAACAATGAATAAAAGACTTTTATCATTTAAAAGCTTCTCCAGAGATTTTGATGATTTGTTAGGTGTAGGACTTACTAAATTAAAACACTTTGACAACTAAGGAATCAGAGAATAACTTTCAAGGAATGTTGATACTTTGAACATTTTTTAAAAAGACTGAACAGACACATGTTGACAATGGTACCATTTCTTTTCTTGCTCCCTTTTTTCAGGCCTTCACCCTAAATTAGTAATTCATTGTTGAAACCTAATTAACAACATGAACCTAGCTCAGTTACTAGCTTTTCTTTCAAATTGAAGAGCACTGTACTTGGAGACTGTAGAAATAGTATATAGTAATTTCTTTGCCACTACAACTATAAATGTTTGCTCTGAATTTGTGTTTCTTAGTGTAAAGTAAAAGGTTAGGATGAATATCTTCTTCATATGACTAGATGAGCTACAGTGGAGTTATTTTTTCTCCCCTCCTTTTTTTGTGTCTTTAAACAGTAGATAGTATTACAAATTTTATTTTTAAAAATGTTTTAGGTCTCTTACAGTCACTGACATCATTCTGTGAATATCTTCTGTGTCTGACCAGCACATCTATTAGGTGCTGGGTAGAGTCAAAAAGTTATATATCATGTAAATGTGAAAATGAATATTGCGTTGATGATATTTCAATATATATAGTTGAACCTGGCAGAATATGTACTTAAAATTTTTAGGGTAGGGTGATAGTAACTTTTTAGGGCAATAAAATAACATTTCTTTATTCAGTTTTCAGGTGGGAGATTTGGTACTCATCATCCTAGATGAACGCCATGACAATTATGTGTTATTTACTGTTAGTCCGACCTTATATTTTCTGCATTCAGAATCTTTGCCTGCCCTGGATCTCAAACCAGGTGAGGGTGGTAAGTGTCACATCCATAACTAAAATAATAAGACTGAAGTAAAAAGAATATATTAAATGTTTTCTCCCTGTCTAAATCTGTCAGAATTAGATAACTAAGAGGGAACTCTGTTTAATCTGTTTGTTTTTAATATCTGCAATATCCAGAGTTTTTTTCTGGATTCTATTGACAATTCCAAATCAATGTAATTAATGGCGTTGGGCAAAATATCTCATTTCCTAGCAATAGCATAATTGAATTGCCACAGTTCTTCCATAAATGCGACCTATTTAAGCTTACATGCTTATTTGTTTATAACATTATCTTTTTATGGCAAATTATAAAATGTCTTTTCTGTCTTACTTATCATTAAGTGTTTCTGCTTTATTTTTTATTAAATTTGTCAATACTTAAACATTTGAAAAGGCCAAATAAACTTTGTTAAAATATTCTAAATTATAGTGTGTATTACGTGTTACTTAAAAATATCTACCAATTTTAAGTAATTTGCAGTTATGCCAAAAGCTTTATTAATTATGAGATGCATCTATGGACCAGCGGGGTCTAATGTACTGAACTATTTTCAGCAATCAGGTATAAATCTTCCAAAATGATTTCTAGACTAATTTATAGTCCAGCCTAAAACCAGGCTCAAAATAAATAGCTCTTTGCTGCCACAAGTTGTTCCACCCCTCACCTTTACCCAGTACATGTTTTTCTTCCTCAAAATAAGAGAAGAAAGGTGAAGGGGTGGGGGTTATTTTTCCAGTGACCTGCTGTCAGTTTTCTTTGAAAAGAAACAGTTCTCTTTGCCAGCCCAATATAGTTATCAGTCCATTTGGAGAGGGAAAAGAATATACATATGTCCTGCTTTGCTCCCTTGCATGTTGATTTTTTTTAATGATGTATGATACTTGTCCTCAGGTCTAGCGCCTTCTATTCCCAGTCCTAGTACAGGATCTTGTTCGGATTGTAGAAACCATTCTTTTTCTGTCTGGCATCCTACTGCTTGACTTCATTTCTCTTCCTATCCATTCCTATTCTCTCATTTGTTTATATTTGAATTTTTTCTGTCCCCTAGAGTGAAAGGATATAAAATTTAAGATGAAATTGTGTTAGGACAAAGGTTTCACATTCTGCAGTAGTTCTGCCTATGGTTATAATTGATCGTTTCTGAATATACGCTCATTAGTGGACCATGATTTTTATATTTTAAAAGCCTGTGGGAAAAGGTTATCTATTTAGAAGGACAGTTTTTCAGTGTTGGGCTCATGGAACAGTGGTTAAGTAATCATTCAATGAACAGTAGCCTCAGGTAGGCTGGGTGTCTACTCATCTTCATCCCCTCTTGGTTAAAGTGGGCACATAGAGATGTAAACAGTACTAGAGCAACAGTGGAAGGGGAAGGGATCCTCTCTTTATTTCCTATTACTATTCATTTTTTTTTCCATTACTTTGAAGAATTCCAAAAGAACAGAATTGATACCCTGAGATACTTCACCTAAATAGAGAAACAAGAATATGTGCATGTTTAGATTGTTGTTCCTATTTGGAATGATAACCTGGTCAAATACCAATTCCTTAAGTAGTCCAGTGTCTCATGATTGCTCTGTTGTAGCTGTTGGTGGTAGTTTTTTTTGTGGATTGTTTTTTGCATTTGTTTAAACTTTTTACTTGAAAATGATTTTTGAATTTGCCAAAAAATATAGCATAGTAAGTACAGTCCAAAAACCTCATATACCTTTACCCATGTTCACCTTCTGTTAACATTTTCCCCCATTTCTATTATCTTTTCATGTATATGTCTAAATGTAAAAATACATAAATACATGTATTTGCACATTTTCATTTACAGAATCATATAAGGCTGTTATATTATGGTCCTTTATCTTTAAAATTTTCAGTGTGCATATCCTAAGGATAGGGTGTGTTGAAATTTCAGAAACACTCACTGTATACTCTTAGAGATCCACAGTGCACATCATTTAAAAGGCTCTCACAAGTCTTACAGAAAATAACTTATTTAACAATCTTAATTTATCATGGAACTCCATACCCTCCCTAATCCAGCCCCCCCCTTTTTTTTGAGGAATACAAAGCGGGGGATACCATTTGGAGTAATGCTGCCCTATACCCTACCCCTGTACTGTTGCCCTGGAGATGGGTGGCTTACTAGAGTGTTTTTATGCCTGAAACAGTGGAACTCATTAGTCCTCGTACATAAAACATAAGCATTTCATTTTAGAATGGCCCAGGGGCTTCTATCTATCGTGTGCTAGTCTCTATGAATGTATATTTCATTTATAGTTACATTTATCAATTTTGGCTACTCCTAGGAATCTCAAAGGCTTTAGCTTGAACAGGTAATTTATTGGCCAAAGTACTTTTAAAGTCAACTTTTTATGACAGTTTCTGATGAATTTAAAGAGAATGAATATTTCAATCTTCTTAATTTGTCAACTGGGGTGTATGAGGACTAGCTTTTTCATCTCATGTCCTCCCACATTTTCCATCTCCCCTTCACTCAAGTACTACCCTTCTAGACTTGCTTTGCTGCTTACCACTTGTTACTTATTTATTTTGCACTGACTGTGTTCACACAGACCTGCCAGACACTGGGGGGAGTACAGATGTGTGAAAAGTGCAGTTCCTGCCCTTGAGCACTGGTGTTAAAAGTACTGCTTCTCAAAAAGCAGCGCCTTCCTTTCTTTGAATTTAGAAAATAAGTTTTGTCTACATTGCTTTCAGAATTGGAAAGGTCATCTTTGTTAGTGCTTTCAGTAGATGGCACTGTTGAGCTAATTTAGAATTCCTACATTTGTTTATATTTTTACTTAGATTATTTGTATTTAATTTTGTTAGTTCTCTGATTTGACTTACCTCCAACATTTAATGAGTAAATGAAGCCAAAATTAGTGGTTTAAAAATAGAATTACTTCAGTGTCGTTTTTTAAATTGTTACATATTTTTTGTGATTTCAGCGATTTTAAAAGTCTTACACATTCTCTCACTCCTGGAAATGCATTAGTCTGTTTTGATTCCTGCAGTTATATATTTATGATGATTATACTGTACTTTTAAAAAGAAACTAATGATTTGATTCAATAGCTTCAGGTGCATCTAGAAGACCTTGGGTTCTTGGAAAAGTAATGGAAAAGGAATACTGTCAAGCCAAGAAGGTAAAAACTATATCATATGTTATAAACCTAGGAATTATGTGGAAAAATTTTATATTACTTTATATAGAAATCTTTAATAGTGCTGTCCTTAACCTTTTTGCTTACTTAAGTTAGACCTTGCATTTAATGAGTGTGAATTTGAACCAGGAATTTTATAAGTATGTATTTTTTTATCTTTAGTTAGTAGAGGTAGATTACCAATAATTCACCAATTTACATAGGAAAACAACTACAAGTTTCTGTTCTATGACTATTTGTATTAGTGTTTTGCCAAAAAAGAATACAACCTAACTGATGATTAAAAGTGAATAAATAGCATTGATATTTTCTTATTTTCATACGCCACCCCCATTGAAGTAAAATATTTGATGGCTAAAAATACACCTGACTGTAATGTCAGCAATATCAATGCTGACATTACAATCAGTGAAATCTGGTGAACATTTTTCCTAACTCATTGTAATTTTGGGCCCCTCTATTCCAAAACTAATGGAACCTAAACTGTGCAGTATTGAGGCTTCTTTGATACTTTAAAATAATGACTTACAGATCACTTTGTACTGTATTCTTTGTACTGTATTCTTCCATCAGTATAAGTGAGTGGCTCAATATATTTTTACCTGCTTAGAGGTAGATCTTGTATAGTTTCACAGAGAACCTCCCTCCCACCCCCAGTACTCTAGAATTGAGTAGTATGATATGGTTGTACCTGTGTAATTTGATTTCTTTCCTTTTTAGGCACAAAACAGATTTAAAGTTCCTTTGGGGACAAAATTTTACAGAGTGAAAGCTGTGTCGTGGAATAAGAAAGTATAACTTATGGAAGAAAGTTACATTTTCCTGATTTGTCCTACAGTGTTCATTCATCACTCCAAAAACAGCAGGCTGTCTTTTTATACAAAAGTCAACATGGCAGTGTGCTTCATTGGTGTACACCATTTACTTTTTAACTGGCGACACTTTAGGAACGGTAAATTCATCAAGACCCTTGGCTGAATTAAAATGGTTTTGTTTTTGTTTTTACCCACATAACTCTAGAAGTGCGGACCAAACTAGTTCATTTTCTCAAAGGGCGTACCGTGTGCATTGTGGCTTATGATTAGCCATATTAATTGCCTGATACATATACATTAGCTTGAACTTAGATATTAAATGTTAGTTGTTATTACCAGCATTTGTCCTTTTGTGAAATCAATATCAAAAAACTTGCACTCTTTAACACATTCTTTATAAACTGTATAAGTGCTTCAAAACTAAAGAAAGAGGAGTGTTATTGCATGCAGATAATCATAACTTTGAGTTTGCCTCTGTAGATTACTAAAGCAAATTGTTTCATTTATTTTTTTAAATGCCCTTTGATGTTTCAAAAGAAAAAGAAACTCATTTGATTGATTGATTTTTAAGATCACCCATAATTAGCAGTCTTTAAAAGCATTTTCAACAGATTGGTTACCTGGGTTCTAAAGGGAAGAGTGTGCTATTGACGTTTTCAAATGCAGCACTGAAACCTTCCCGACATCTTTATTATTCTGTTTGGAATAATTATATTGGTGGAATTAAAATTCATGATTCAGTTTCAGGAAAAAAAATTCATTGTACATTAACCATTTAGAGGTCATTTAAATAACAAAATATTGTAAAAGACATGTAGAATTTTAAAACAATAAAGATTTGAACCTGTATATGTGTGTGCCTTTTAAGACGGATACATTTTTAATATATTTGAGTGATTGCTGGGATATGGGAAAAACTTGTTCTGTATTATATTAAAAAAACATGTTTATTACAAAAATGTTCTTTAATTATATACGATGTAACAGGGTAAAACAGTGTTATGTAGAATAGAATTGTGTAAACTAGATCTTTAGACATACTGCTGTGGAGCAAAAGTATTTAGTTGAATTGGATGAGGTTTGTTGCTAGAGAACAATAAAATGATTTTTTTTCCAGAAAATATTTAATTTCTTCATAAAAATAAGTTAAATATTTTTTTAAATATGTATGTCTAATAGTACAGAAAATGGAATAAACACCATAGTGTATAGAAAACTTGAATTTGACAGCATATTAATGAATAAATGAACAAATGACTTCACATGTTTCTATTTAATCCTTCTATGACATCTTAATGCAAAGAATACCAAAGCAATAAATTACTTTATATACATAGTGTTTTTTTTTTTTTTTTTAAGCAGATTTGATTGGGTCTAAATGAATCTGCCAAGTGGGCCATATTTACTTAATCAGTGCCCTTCGAATTTAATATGTGGTCATTGTTGATTTGTAGTGGGCTGACACATGACATCAAATTCATCATCTAAATGTTGCTCTTCTGTTGCTTATAGTTTTTCTTGTATCCATCTTTTCAATGTTCATATATACGTTTATAAAGCAAAAAGGAAATGCAATCTTCTTTGTTAAAAAGAAGAAATACAAAACCTGGCCTTGGCTGAGTAGCTCAGTTAAGTAAGAGTGTTGTACCAATACACCAAGGTTTTGGGTTTGATTCCCCATCAGGGCAAATACAAAAATCAACCAATGAATGCATAAATAAGTGGAAAAACAAATCAGTGTTTCTCTTTCCCCAATCTCCCTCTCTCAAATATATCAATAAAAAGAAATTTAAAAAAAGAAAAATGAAACCTGAAAATAAAAACTCACCAATTGTCTTCTGACCTTTGGATGATTAAGAAAAGTGTACTGTGAGCTTTGGCATCACAATGCTTGCATTCCAAGTCTAAATATAACTTAACTTTGGGCATGTTGCATAAACTCTGAACCCAGTTTTCTCATGTATAAAATGGTATAATAATAGGACCAAACTCATAGGGTTATTTTGAATATTAAGTGATAAAAATTATAAGGCTTAAGTGATTTGAACAATTTCAAAAAAGCAGATTAAGTACTCAGTAAACATTAGAGTGAAGATTTTTAAAACCTGTGAATTTACTATTCAAATTCTAATATAGCTTTCTTTATTACAAGAATGAATATTTAAATCCTGTTTCACTCAGGTACACTTTAGGTATATGTAAATTGTGTGCATACTTATATTTGTTTTGGCAAGGATGCCTGGATATACTAAGAACAGAATGAACAAAAAAATTATTTTAAAAATTTATTTTTATTTATTTTAAAAATTATCAACAAAAAAAATTAGTATGTCCCTAAGCCCCTGCCATATTTCCCAGTTTTGCCATCTAGAGGTGGTTTGTACTTTTTTATCCATTTTTATCATATGTTCCAAGTTATATGACTGTACTGCTGTTTCTTGATAAATCAATTTACATTATTGATGTACTTTTACATATGAAGATTTAATTATTTCTTAAGAACTTTCTCTGCCTCTTATCTTTCTGTTGCTTTCTAGTTGGTTCGTTAGCATTTACATTATCTTGTCTACTGAGCCAAGTCCTGAACTATGAATACATTTCCTTTCTTGTACAATTCATAGTCTTTATTTGAAGATTTTCTGGTTTGCGTGTGTATGTCCTATTATGTAATTACCTTAGCTTTAATCTTTTCAAATGTTTCTTCACATTTTATTCTTTGAAGTCACATTTTTCTCAGAGACTTCATCTTGGAAACAGCTGATCTGCTTCAAAGTGATCTGGTTGCTCTCTAAGCCTAATATACCGTATTCTACGAATATGAAGTAACGTTAACATTTTTTGTTAGAAAGCCATTGTTTCTTGGGCTCTCTTGCTGGAGCTTATGATTAAGTTACTTTCTAGGAAAGAAACATTAGGAAAAATTTTTTTCTGAAATTGCAAATAGGCTCACACTTGACAGGTTAATTGGATACCAAATTTTTCAGAAATTTCTCCATTGTTTTTTACTTTTCAAGTTATTGTGAAAACTAATGCCATTCCATTTGTGTTCTATTATAGATTATATATATTTTTACCCTACTCTTGTGTTTCCCTGAAATTTTGAAGAGGTTTTTAGACCCAGAACTATAAAGTAGTGTGATAATATCTTGCAATCTCCTTTCTTGCTGTTAGTCAATCAGTGAATCTCTTCAACCTAAGGATCTTGTCCTACACTACTAGGGGGAGTTTTTAAATTTTTTGTTTACTCTTCAAACGTTTGCTAAACTTTTTAGATCTCTTTTTTCCTTGTATTTTGATTTCCTATTTTCTATCTCATTGATAAAGTTTAGTCTTTTCTGAGAGTTTTCTCACTCTTTCCTTTAATCTATGTCATTGAATTTTTATGTTGGCAGTTACGGTTTTAACTTTCAAGAGTGCTGATTACCTTTCATGATGGGATCCATTATCTTATCCCATCTCTGAAAATATAAATGGTTTTTCTATAATTTTATTTCCTCTCGTCTCCAAGAAATTTTTATTTTTTTGTGTCAAACTATGTATGCTTATTTTTAACCTACTTTTTAATTTAAACATGCCACAAACATTTATGTCACATGCTTTTAAATGTCTGCATAACAGTAAGATATTCCATCATATGAATGCATCATAGTTTTTTTTAACTTAATTGTTGACGCTGTTACAGATGACCCCATTTTTTTTGCCCCCCTTGCCCATCTTTACCCAGGCCCCACACCCCCTTCCCTCTGGCTGTCACCGCACTGTTATGTCACGCATGGATGTCCTATGGCTGATCCCTTCACCTTTTTTCATCCAGTGCCGCCCCACTATCTTGTTTTTATTTCGTGTAGGAAGTATTCCTGAATATCTGGTGTTTGTTTATCCCCTCAGATCCAAGAGTATGGCATTAAAAAGGTGATGGCCAACTTTGTTTTGAAATCCTTCCTTTCACCTCTATCTGGAAAATAGAAAAAAAATTTTAAACTTTATGAAATCTTAGAAATCATCTGGCCTTCTCCATTTTGTTTTTTATTTTAAAGTGAACAATCTCAGTACTTTATTTCTTTGAATGGGTGTATATATATACTGAATGTTCGTAGTCTATATGAATTTTAGGATTGGCTTCCATTTTAGTCTTCCAATTTATGGACATGATATCTTTCCATTTATTTATATCCTCTTTAATTTCCTTCAGAAATGTTCTGTAGTCTTCAATAAAAGTGAAAATGAGCCTCCTTGTGTTGTTCCTGCTCTTGGAGGAGAAACCCTTTCAGTCATTCACCATGGTCTGTGGTACTTACTGTGGGTTTTTCACTTACGGCCTTTAGTTCCCTTCAATTTCTAGTTTGTTGAGTGTCCTAGTTTGTTGGGTGTTGACTTTTGTGATTGCTGAAGTGGTGGCCTTTTTTGTTTTAAAATGTTTTTCTGCATATGTGTTTAACAAAGTACAATCCCCTGAAAAATTATGTGGGTTTCATACAAAACTCTTCGGAGTTCTCTACATGCTCTTTAAAAGTTAAATCAAAATTACACAGACCTATCTGGTATAGAGCTGTGGGAAAACACTTCAGATTGTTAAATACTTTGTCTAGCTAAGAGAGTTTACCAGGCACCACCTTAAACCTGAAGCCTTAAATTAGGGCATACTCAACCTTGATTTGATCGTGACCCTGAAGCCATTTCATTGAGAATCTTCGACTTCCTGGAGGTACCGGGCCAGTGCTGCTGGTCCCGAGTCTCCTGTATTTTTGCTAAATTCTTGCATACTGAACAGTTTATCTCATCTCTTTTTTGATCCTTCATTATAGGCAGCTGAAATAAAAGCAGTTGACTATTTGAACATTTCTTGGAAACAGCCAGAAGCACACATTTGTTAGTTTTGCCAAGTGTTTTGCTACTGCATGTCACCATCTTTACAGCTTCCGATAGTAGTTAGTTTTCTTTTCTAACTTTCACAGAGAGTTTGTTCACTATTCTAGCCTTGGTCAGACAGTGCCAAATGTTCTAGGTTTTGTTAGGGCCATACCGCACTCCTGGTACCAATTTCTGTATCAAGTGACATGTGACTGCTCGTTCCAGACTGTGGCCTAAAGTAACATCCGCTTGCAAGGCTGCAGTCATCTGTTGACTCAGTTTGGGCTGGATGTTCCATAATGCCTTCGCTCAGGTGTCTGGGGGGTGGTTAGAGCTGTCATCAGGGGTGACTTCGTACCTTCTGTGGCTTCTGTAAAAATACCCTGGGGTTCTAAACAATGGTGGCAGCAGCATTCATAAAAGTGGCAGTGAAAAGCAGAAGCGTGGATGTCAAATTGGTCAAACTAAGTCACAGAGCCAACCAAGATTGAAAGTGTGGAAGGAGTAGCTGCAAAAAAAAAAAAAAAAAAAATTGCAAACCACCACACTTTTTTTGAAGTTGGGTTTAGAATAGCTATTGCCCCTTAATATTTAGATACAGATATTCTTGAAGATTTAAAGCAGCAGTAATTTAATGACACCTAAAGTCAGAAAACTAATGTTTAATTTTCATAAATTTACCTATTTTATGCTAACTAGTGAAAACTGGGAAGCAGTTAAAATATTAGTGTTCACTATTAGTGTGTTCGCCATTGGTTTAGTTGTACTATTAGAATATAAACAAGCCATCTTTGACCAGTTTTTAAAAATACTTTGTATAATTTGTAATCTTTATGGGTAAGATGGGAATTCTTGCAAACAATTCTTAATGTAGTAATGAGACTATAAGTCAGATGTAAGCTGTATGGTTTACCTCCTTAGGTGTCTCAGACTTGCGAGACCATTTAGACTGAGCTTTACCAGTTTCTTTCTTTCCCACCTTATAATAGGTTAGGCCTAGTAGCCATGTAAGTACTAATATTAGTGGAGGCAATCGGCAAGCCTCAGTATAACAAAATTCTTTCAGTCATTCACCATGGTCTGTGGTACTTACTGTGGGTTTTTCACTTATGGCCTTTAGATCCATTACTGATCTAATCAAAGCAATAATAGGATGCATGTGTCACATAAGAATATACCTACAGGTGCGTTCGTCTTTAGTGTCCATGACCCATTAAAATACTGCGTCATTAAACCATTGTAACATGTCACCCATTCTTTTTCAGGGTGCTAGGCCTGGCAAAGGCAGGAATCCCTTCATCCTAACTGAACTATCATAAAGCTTAGTGTTGGCAATTTAGGAATTTCCAATACTCTTGGCTTTCAGGAACCATTTTAGCACATGGTCTATATTGCTTCAGAAAGATCTCCAGTTTTGTGGAATATGATAGAAAAGATGCTTCCGACAGTCTAATTCCAAATTGATGTTATAATACCCTTGCCTTAGACTGATTTAGAAATGCCGCCAATTAATTCCTCTACTAGTCAGAGTAGGAATATTTGGTGAATAGCTCATGTAGGTGTTACTTGTAATCTCTTTGTAATTCTGTTCCGCTAGTGGATGTCTATTTAACCAGCTCAGGCTTCTGAGATGAATTGCTTGATTTCTTAAAGAATGAGTTCTTAAACTTAACTCCTACAAAAGTGTAAGGCCTAATCTCAAGCCTATCCAATGCTTGAATTCTCTCAGCAATTGCAATCATATTCATTATGATTACATATTCATCAGTATTACAAGGTTATTTCTTCTTCCAGCCTGTTCGAGAAGTATTTCTGGGTATGTCACCATATATGATGGCATTATTTTTAAAATAGGCAATACTTGGTCTAGTAAAAGTGTGTACTTTTTTTTGTTTTCATGCTACCGTATTCTTAATCAGGTCCTTTTAAAAAATGGCAAATTTTTATGAATATTCCTCAAATTATCCTTCAATATTGAAAAATACAAGGAAGCATGAAGGCTCTTCTCACTAAAAATTAGCACTGAATATGTGCATAATATAACATTTTAAGATGTCTTACAAATAATAGTATCATTATGTAATGATTAAGAGGATTAAAAATGCTGCTGTATATGAGATTTCGTCACTGATCCTGATATTTCTGTGGCAATTTGGGGTGCCAGATAGAGGTCACATTCCAATTTTGGTGCCTGATACTTCCTGAAGCACCTCCACATTAACCAGTGATGCCTACGAATGGTTGTGCATTCTTAAAAAGATCAGAGAGGCTTTGCAAACAATGAAGTTTTTATTTTATTGAAAAACTAACCAGCCATTTATGTTATCCATAATCAGAATATTCTCAGTTGAGATAGTTGAAATCTCACATCAGCTGAGTGATAATTCCTTGTTCAGAACGTACACACTCTAAGTTGTTACTTAAATCATTACTTTTTTACAAGCATGACAGTGCTGCTGTCTTCAAACTATCCCGACTCAGACTTTCCTAAAAGATAAAAATCACGAATCAGTAGTACGAGTTTTTCTGTGTGGACATGAAGTGAGGCCATGTCACCGGGCGTGTGGTTCTGGTGTAGCACAACCATGCTCATTTGTGATGAGTAACACAGCTGCCAAGGGTGTGTAGTATAGTAATTGATGAGTTCTTGTCCTCAAAAAGAATTACCACAAGTCTGATGAGGTAGAAATTGGAGCAAGGTTGTCTGATGGCTAAAGTCCAGCTGTGTGGTCTCATTTGGGGATGTTCCTTCTCCATGCTACTCACACCGACACGTCCTTCCCCCAGCACACTTTCCTAGCTTTTTCCTCTCAACCCCCTTTAGTTAGTGCTGCCTTTCCAAAGCTCAAGTGTTAGCTTTTTAAATTTTTTAAATTATACATGACATACATATTAGTTTCTGGGTACTGCATAGGGATTAGACATTTATACACCCTGTGAAGTGATCACCATGATAAGTCCAGGAAGCATCTGTCACACATTGTATTATTGACTACATTCCCTGTGCTGTACCTCGCGTCCTTGTGACTCGTAATGAGCAGTGTGTACTTCTTAGCCCCTTCACCTTTATCACTCTTCCCCCCATCCTTCTCCCCTCTGGCAACCATCAGTTTATTGTCTATGAGTTTGTTTCTGTTTGTTTCTTAGGTTCCACATATAAGTAAAATCATATGGTATTTGTTTTTCTCTGACATTTAGAAATTCTCTAGCATATTACGCCCTCTAGGTCTATCCATGCTGTAGAACATGGCAGGATTTCACTCTCCTTTATGAGTGACTAACATTCCATTGTACATGTGTACCGTCTCTTTTATTCGCTCATCTGTCAGTGACCACGTATGTGGCTTCCATATCTTTGCTATTGTAAATAACACTGCAATGAACATACAGATGCATATATATTTTTAAGTTAGTGTTTTCTATTTCTTCAGATAAATGCCTAGAAGTGGAGATTGCTGGGTCTTGTGGTTGCTGTACTTTTAATTTTTGAGGAATATCCATAATTTTTACAGTCCGAGCAACAGTGCATGACAGTTTCCTTTACTCCACAAATGTTAGCTTTCTTTTATTGTGGGTTCTTTCTTAAATTACTTTTCTAATTTTTAATTGTTTTGATTTCTTAAAAAGTCAAATGACATTCTATCATGTCTCCTTTAGACTATAGCCAGATTCATGTTGTTTTGGTTGAACTAGTCATTGTTTTAAAACTCCAGCCGCACATCCACAGCCTCTAGGATGATTTTTTCAAATGAATATTGAATTATTTCTTTAAATTTTTCCCATTTTTGCTCATTTTCTCAAAGAAGCCTGATCCTCCCTCCATGTGTTCTGTATAGTGTTTATTAGAATAAGCCAACCTAGAATTGGAAATGTGTGTATCTTGAAAATTTCAGTGCTTTCAACACACTAAAATACCTGCTCAGTGCTCACTCCGAACTTATTTCTTTTTTAAAGATTTTATTTACTTTTAGAGGGGCGGATGGGGAAGAGACGGAGAAACATCAATGTATGGTTGCCTCTTGAGCACCCCAACTGGGGACCTGGCCTGCAACCCAGGCATGCGCCCTGAGTTGGAATTGAACCAGTGACCCTTTGGTTCACAGGCCTTCACTCAATCCACTGAGCCACATCAACCAGAGCACCGACATTTCTAATTCTTTTAATTACAAAGCTTGTCACTAAAATTTATGATTAGAATTAAGTTCAGAAATTCTCCTTTAAGTAATACCTGACATCAAATGAATCTTTGTATTCATGTAACAGTGAAATTCAAAAGTTTTATTTTCGTTAGAGGGGCCAAAGCAAAATGCCTCTTATTGCACATGTAGCATTTGCTTAAAAGGCTGCAATTACAAAATGGAAGATGGTTAACACTGTAGAATATTCTTTAAAATTACTTTTGCAATATTCTTCTTAAAGTTTTTTTAAAGTATATTTTATTGATTATGTTATTACAGTTTTCACAATTCCCCCCCACTTTATCCCTCCTCTAGCCTGCACCAGCAACCCTCCAGCATTCTGCCCCCCTTAGTTCATGTCCATGGGTTGTACGTATAAGTTATTTGAGTTCTCTGTTTCCTATACTATTTTGACCTCTCCCCATCTATTTAATGCCTACCAATTATGCTGCTTCTTCCCTGTACCTTTCCCCCCCTATTCCTCCCTTCCCCCTCCCCACTGGAAACCCTCCATGTGATGTCCATTTCTCTGATTCTGTTCCTGTTCTAGTTGTTTACTTACTTTTTTGTTTTCAGTTTTTCTTTTTTTTAGGTTCAGTTGTTGATCGTTGTGAGTTTGTTGTCATTTTACTGTTCATATTTTTGATCTTCCTTTTCTTAGATAAGTCCCTTTAACATTTCATATAGTAAGGGCTTGATGATGATGAACTCCTTTAACTGGACCTTATCTGAGAAGCACTTTATCTTCCCTTCCATTCTAAATGATACCTTTGCTGGATAAAGTAATCTTGGATGTACGTCCTTGCCGTCAGGACTTTGAATACTTCTTTCCAGTCCCTTCTTGCCTACAAGTTTTCTTTTGAGAAATCAGCTGATCTAATGGGAACTCCTCTGTAGGTAACTCTTCCCTTTTGCTGCTTTTAAGATTCTCTCTTTATCTTTAATCTTGGGTAACTTAATGAGGATGTGCTTTGGTGTGTTCCTCTTCGGCTCCAACTTCTTTGAGACTCTCTGGGCTTCCTGGACTTCCTGGAAGTCTGTTTCCTTCACCTGAATGGGGAAGTTTTCCTTGATTATTTGTTCAGACAAGTTTTCAATTTCTTGCTGCTGTTCTTCTCCTTCTGGCACCCCTATATTTGGATATTGGAACATTTCAGGTTGTCCCAGAGGTTTGTAAGAGTCTCTTCACTTTTTCAAATTCTTGTTTCTTCATTTTGATCTCGATGGATGTTTACTTCTTCCTTTTGTTCCAAATTGTTGCTTTGAGTCCTGGTTTCCTTCCCATCACTGTTGGTTTCCTGAATATTTTGCTTTATTTCATTTGGGGTATCTTTCATTTGTTCTTTCATTTTTCGACCAAGCTCAATCATTTCTATAAGCATTTTGATTACCAGGGCTTTAAATTCTTCATCAGATAGGTTGGTGATCTCCTCCTCGTTTAGCTCTCTTTCTGAGGTTTTGCTCTGTTCTTTCATTTGGCCCTATATCTTTGTTCAGGGCCCCTGCTAAGTTGTAAGGGGGAAGGGCCTTAGGTATTCACCCGGGCAGAGCAACCCTGCTTGCTGTGCTGAGGCGCTGCATGTGGGGGAGGGGCCGGAGAGGGAACAAAGCAGCCCATCTGCTCATCTCTAGCTCACTTTCCAATGGACTCTCTCCTGTGAGACTGGGAGTTTCTCCCACTGTGGCAACTGCCATAGTCCACAGTCAGCTCTGAGTCTCAGTTTCCCCTTAAGTCAGCCCCTCCGTCACAGCCTGCTGCCTTGCCGTGGTTTCTCTCTGTCCTCTGCCTTATGGGTCTGGTGGTTCTGTTTGACTGCTTCTCCCATAGTGGCAGCTCTTGTCACAGTTTCCCGTTCAGCCAGCCTGGCCTGCACAGTCCGCTGCCTTGCGACAGTTTCTCTCAGTGAGCCCCACCCGCTTGGTCCATCACCTTGCTGCAGGTTCTCTCTGTCTGCCACCCTACCGGTCTGTCTGGGCTGGTTGACTGTTTCTTTAATTCCTTGGTTGTTGGAGTTCCATGCAGTTTGATTTTCTGGCATTTCTGGTTGTTTGTTGATTTTAGATTGGTTGTTATCCTCCTTTTGGTTGTGCGAGGAATTGAACGGTTTCTACCTATGCCTCCATCTTTGCCGGAACCTCCTTGTTAAAGTTTTTTGGGAGCCCATGTATTCAAGGTTACTGTAATACTG
This sequence comes from Desmodus rotundus, assembly GCF_022682495.2. Classification (NCBI taxonomy): domain Eukaryota; kingdom Metazoa; phylum Chordata; class Mammalia; order Chiroptera; family Phyllostomidae; genus Desmodus; species Desmodus rotundus. The sequence goes on along the minus strand of NC_071394.1, from coordinate 51,134,570 downwards.
AAATTGATGAGTGGTTACTGACCCTTTTCCCTGGAGCAAGTACTACACATTCCTGTAAGAGAGCACAAGCATACCTTGACAGGCTGTGGTTTCTTAGACAAAGAGTGTTTTGACTTTTTTGCAGCAACCTACTTGTAAAGTGTGAACTGCTCTACTACAGGAAGTAGTCCACATTTTCCAAGATAATGCCCAAGAAACTAAGTTTGCAAGGTTGTCCTTGTTATTCCACCTGAATCTAGCCTTTGTACTTGAAAGAGATACAGGCATTCCTCATTTTATTGTGCTTTGATTTATTGCACCCCTGAGGTAATGCCTTTTCATCAGCATCAAGGCGAGACCCTCCACCAGCAAAAAGATTACGACTCACTAAAGGCTCAAAGGTTTCCAATGAAGCAGTTGTAATTAAAATGTGTACGTTGTTTTTAGACATAATGCTATTGCACACTTAATAGACTTCAGTATAGTGTAAACATAACTTTTATATGCACCAGGAAACTAAAAAAATCATGTGGCTCACTTTGTTGCAGTATTCACATTATTAATATACTTGAGATATGCCCGTAAACCTTTTGGCTCTAAGACAAAATTTTGACCCTTATCTCATCAGGTGAGCCAATTACACTCAGCTAGTAGTCCACAGTGATAGGCCCAATGTGAAGATAAGATGTTAGTGACTGTGCATGTTGAGGGCCACCCAGCTCCATGTGTCCAGTACTTGCATATTAGGTCTGCCATGCTGCTCCTCTCCCAAATTTATCAGTAGCACCACATCACCCATATCCATAGTCAAATTTCCAAATAAACTGACTTTAATATAACCATCCTTATTTATTTGGTAAGTCATTTAAATTTAAGCATCCTTAAAATGTGTTTTCTCTTGGAAATTCCAATGATTCATGCAAAGCTTTCTGCTTAGAATTGTATCATAAAAGATAACATGCTGAAAAGGGGCAGAACATTTTTAGTTTTCATAACATTGGGTTCAAATACGGACTTTAAAGTAAATTGCTGGTGAAATTATGTAACATTTTTTAGCCTGAATTTCCCTATCTGTAAGAAATAAACCTCACAGTGTGTTGTGATGATGAAAGTTAAGTGAAAGTATTTTGCATATTGAAAAGTGCTGTATACATGGATGGAACTGGAGAGCATTATGCTAAGTGAAATAAGCCAGTCAGTGAAAGACCATATTATCATATAGGTCTCACCTAATAATACCATACAATCTCACCTATAAGTGGAACCTAATCAACAAAACAAACAGGCAAGCAAAATATAACCAGAAACATTGAAATTAAGAACAGACTGACAGTAACCAGAGGGGAGGTGGGAGGGGATAATGGGGTGGCAAGGGGGAAGGGTTTTCAGGAACATATATAAAGGACACGTGGACAAAACCAAGGGGGGGTGGAATCAGGGGAGGGAGGTGGGAATGGCTGGGGTGGGGGGTGTCGGGGGGCTTTAACGCAGCCCCCCGGTCCGCCACGGATGAAGGCCATCCGTAGCAATGGTGGCTCGAAGCCTCTGGCCTGTGCAGGTCCCTGTTTGGGCGCCAGATGTCGGGGGACTTTAACGCAGCCCCCCGGTTCCGCCACGTATGAAGAAAAAGACTACCAAGACATGATCTGCTTGGGGAGGAAAGGTGGCCAATCTCTCAAAAGAGAAGGGCCTTGAGCCTTTCCCTCCATGGGCTTTTATTAGGTTCATTGGCATAGGAATGCAGATAAAGCTCATCAATCATTGTCAGCCAATGAGGATTAAACAATACAGGATTTACAGAGAACCTTGAGGGTTTATTCTGAGCTACAGCCAATCAGCTAGAGGGCCATAAAACTTTAGGGGCCAGACTCTTTTCTCAGGTCTGGACCCTTATCTTTTAAGCTGAGGGTACAGATTAAGTAGGTTTCACAGGAATGTACCTATTTTCCTTAGGCCTGATTCCCCAGGGAATCCGCCCCTCCCAGCACAGGACTACACCACCCTCTGTTATCACTTCAGGCTCAAGTCAGACAGGGAAGTAAAGCAGCCAAGAGATTAGGAGATTTCTTGCAGACAGAATGAGGACTCAAGGCTATTTCAAAGCCGAGGGGCGAGGGTCCATCACCCCCTTTTGCCACAGCCCCCCGAGTCCTTCCCTGCGACCTTATCCCTGGTGACCAGAGCCTGTCTTAGGTTGATCCTCCCTTGAGGATTCTTACCCGTCATTGGCTAGCTGGCCAAGCTCAGGGCCAAGCAGGGTGAAGTGGGCAGAGGTGGCACTTCTGCCAGGGAGATAGGCTTTGTCTCCCTAGTGGCTTATGGTCCCAACTCTGACTCAGCCTTAACCATGGGGGGTTACAGCCTCTGAAACCAGGCAGGGCGGTTCCCAACAGGGGGGGAGTGGTGGGGAGAAAATGTAGAGAACTGTATTTGAGCAACAGTAAAAATAAGAAAGAAAAGTGCTGTACAAATATTTATACTTTCCTAGAAGTATTTCAAAAAGATTCTACATGTTTTTAAAACACGAACTAATTACATGTTGGAGGGCAGTCTTCCTAAGCTGCTTTATCAATGCTGTTGTTATTCTGTTTCTTTGTATTTAAGCTTCCCACCCTAACCTCAGCCACCACCAAAATCCCACAGAAGTCCAATCATAGCACTCTCTGACATATCCCTGTATTCAAGGATACAAAGAGCACTAAAAATATCTCTGCTGTCTTCCCTATGTTTTTCCTTGGGATAAAGATTTTAAGACAAAAATTTACAAATAAAATATTTTAATTTCCATTCCAAAATTAATGGTGCAGTAGTACCTAAAGAATGTTTAATATTCATGTTTTTACTTTAAAATAATTGTAGCAAATATATTAAATATTTTACCCTGTTTTAGTTTATACTGCTCATTAGATACCTTTTTTATTTTCACAATTGAATTTTGTTTTTCTTTTAAATAAAGTGTAATTTTCATGAAAAACATGACATACATGAAAAGTTGTGATATTTTTTTTTGTCAAAGGAATTAAAGTTTCCAGAAGACTAATCATATCAGTAAAAGGATTAAGGTCTAGGTGCAAAATACTTTTTTCAAGTAAGAAACGTTTATTAGCCATCTTGAAATTTAAATGAGCCTTTCTTGGGCTGATACGAAAATGCCTCAAGTGCTGCTTACATCGGTTTACATGATTCAAAAATAATTGAGCTGGGAAAGTGATCAGCCATATAACCTGTCACATATATATCCTTTCCCTCTATTCGGCTTATCTTCACAGACTAAGATCTTCAGAGAAAAATCTCAAGCAAAATCCAGGTCTTTTTTGATCCTTAATTCATGTGTATTGTGAATGCAAACAAACTATAGATCTTTCACAGTGCTAATTAGTTTAAATTGACTTCCGTTGGACGATGCCGACTTATTCTAAATATACCTGGTTGGTATCGCTCAGTGGATTGAGTGCCGGCCTGCAAACCTAAAGGTCGCAGGTTCAATTCCCAGTCAGGGCACCTGCCTGGGTTGCAGGCCGGGTCCTCAGCTGCGTACGTGCGAGAGGCAACTAACTGATGTACCTCTCCCTCTCTTTCTCCCTCTCTTCCCCTCTCTCTAAAAATAAATAAAATCTTTAAAAAAAACAAAAACAAAAACACCCCTAAGTTCCCTCTCTCAATAGAAATTTCGTTGTCTAAATGATTCCAGTATCTGTAATTTATCAACAAGATTTTGTGTTAGATGGGACCTCAGAAGTGTTATTTGAACATTTAGAGGAAGCATGAGTGAATCTAGGGAGAAAGAAAAATCCATAATTTCACAAATGAAGCTGCGCATATTGCAGAACTTTTTTTTATAGGAGCCAGGTGCATTCTCATATGGATTTAAGAAATGTTCACAGGGCATTATGTGTTCAGTGACCAAATACTTGTAGAGAATTGAACTTCACATACTAGTTCCACTGGGTGCATCAGAGAAACTGCTCAATACTTACATTAGGAGATTTTTCTTTTTAGTTGTCAGTTTATGAAGAGTATATGGATTTTAATTTCATACAAGCATCACAGCCAAAATGTATATAAATATGTCTTCCTATAGCTGTTTTCATTCACAGCAAGAGCTAAAAGTGTGCTTTCCTAATTAAAAGATAATTTAAAATATTATACATTGCAAATACAGAGATTGCATGAATATCTGTAATTATTAAATTCCAAAAGAAAGATAAACTGATGTGATATCTTTTTTAAAAATATTTTATTTATTTTCAGAGAGGGGTAGGAAGGTAGAAACAGAGAGAAACACTGATATGTGGTTGCTCCTCACGTGTCCCCTACTGGGGCCTGGTTGGCAACCCAGGCATGTGCCCTAGACTGGGAATCAAACCGACGACCCTTTGGTTTGCAGGCTGGCACTCAATCCACTGAACCCTACCAGCCAAGGCTGATGTGATTTCTTCTGCACAAAAAATAGGGAAAGGAAACTTAAAATCCCACTATCTGTTATTTCTCTGAGATCTCAAAACATTTGTAGGTTGTTTCTAGTGGGTGTTAAGATACACAATCAGGAGTATGGAGAATGAATGATGAATAATGCAAAAGTAGTCTCCCTGGGCATTCATGTAGTTTCACTTCCTTTTCTGCATATTGGGCTAAGGAATATAGTAAATTTTATATTGTTATTTTTTTCTATTAGAAAAAGTAGACATAAAATTTATACTAGAAAAATTTCCAGCATCACCACTGCCAGTGTATGTTCTGGAGCTCACTATCACCTTTGTTTTTATAAAGGGGTGGAAAATAAGTCAGGAGAAAGAATTAAAAGAATCCTAACAAAGCAAAAGCATTCATGTCACAATCTATAAATAACATCTTGGGAAATTATTATCTCTGGCCTCAGAAACCCAGTCCTGGTTTCTGCTCACAGGGTAAAATGGAAAAAAAAAGTTCAGAAATAGACCCACACATATACAGTCACCTGATTTACTACAAAGCTTCCCCTATATAATTCAGTAAGGAAAGGTTGGTTTTCTTAATAAAAGTTAACAGATGGAAAGTAAATGAACCTTGGCCTTGACAGCATACAGTGCACAAACTGTATTTGAAACACAGAAGGATGTATTTGGAATGGATCATAAAATTAAATGTGAAAAGTAAAACAATAAAACTTTCAAAAGCATAGAAAAATATCTTCTTTTCCCTGAGGAAGACAAGAGAGGCAATTAAAAGATGAAAGCATTGGATGTCATTGAAAGTAAGAGCTACTGTTCCTCAAAAGACCCTATTAATAGAGCAAAAATGCAAGTCCTGGACCGGGACAAGATATTTGCAATACATGCATTCAACAAAAGAGTAGTAGAAAGGACTACAAATCAATAAGGAAAAGACAAAGAAGCCAATTTAAAAATGAGCAAAAGACTTGAATAGGTTCTTCATAAAAGAGGATAATCAAATTGCCAATAAGCTACTGATAAAATGTTTAAGATCATTAGTTATCAGAAAAATGCAAGTCAAAACCACAATGTGATACCACTACATACCCACTAGAGTGGCTTATATTTAAAAGGCAAATAATACCAGATGTTGGCAAAGAAAGTGGGACGATTGAAACTCTCATACACTGCAGGGTGGGGGTGGGGCGGGTAATTTGAAATCATGGTAGTATCTTCTGAAAATAAACATACTCCTGCACGGACACGGCAATCCTACTCTTGGGTATTTACTCAAGAATAACGAGTGCATATGTTTAAAAAAGATGTATACAATAATGTTCACAGGTAAAAACAGGAACCAACCCAAATGCTTTTCAATAAGGGAACGGATCCATAAGTCGTGGTATCACACGGTAATGCCTTATGTGGCAATATAAAAAAATGAACTATTGGTTTACACACAACATGAGAAATCATAGACATAATGATGAATTAAAAATGTAAGGGGGCTAAGTGGTAATGAAAAAAATAGAATAAAGATTATATTTAAAAAATGGCAGATACCAAAGATTCAACATTGAATGATTTCATTTATATAAAGTTCAAGAGTAGACCAATGACCCATGATAATAGAAGTTAATTTTGTAGAAGGGGCAATAGGGAAACCTCCTGGGTGCTACAGATAGTCTATATTTTCGTCTAGGTGGAGTTAATTGGGTGTATTCATACACTTTACTATATGTGTGCTTTACCTCATTACTTTTTAAAATAACTACAATGTTTGATTTATATATGTCTTCTCATTTTTTCATATACTGCTCTGTGTATTTTCAGATTATCATATTTTACTGTGTATAATGCACAATTTTTGCCCAAATTTTTGAGGGAAGAACAAGGATGCGCATTTATATTTATACATGAGTATAATGGCTACATACCATGGGTATATTAATTGGTGTAATTATGTGTGTGTAATACACACAAAAATGTGGGCATGCATTATACATGGCAACATACGGTACATTGTTGGGTGGGTCTACGTAATTGTTACATCTTCTCGATGTATTTGCCCTTTAACTTCTATACAACATTTCTGTGTTTTGTGTGATGCTTTTAGCTTTAAAAACACATTTCGACTTACAATTAATTGCTACCCTTGCTTCCTTTCAGCCCATATTTTTCTGACATATCTCTTTATCATCTCTTCTTTTTTTATCCTTTCTCATGCTTTAAGTGTCTCTTGTAGAAAATATATCAATGAATTTTTAAAAACATTTCTTGTAAATATTAAGACTTAATTTTATTTCCTGATCTTGACAGTATTTTACCCCGCTTCCTTTTTGTTTCTATTTATATAAATTATACACTTAAAAAACCTTTGTGGTGATTATCTCTAGTTTATAAAGACTCACATATATGCTTCATTTTCTCGTAAGTATCTATAACTTTATTTATAACATGTTATTTATCTTCATGTCTTTGCATGTTTTTTCAGTGTTCTTGTGATTGACTTCTAGTTTCATAGCATTGTGGTCAGAGAAGATGCTGGATATGATTTCAGTCTTCTCAATTTTATTGAGACTTGTTTTGTGTCCTAAAATATGGTCCATTGTAGAAAACATTCATTTGCATGTGAAAAGTATATATGTTCTGCTGCTTTGGGGTGCAATACTCTGAAGATATCAATTAAATCCATTTGATCTAGTGTGTCCTTTAAGGCCACTGTCTCCTTGTTGATTTTAATTATTTTTTAGGTTTCTTTTTAAATATTTTTTATTGATTATGCTATTACAGTTTTCCCAATTTTTCCCCCCAACCCCCCTCCGCCTGCCCCCTCCAATCCTCCAGCATTCCATCCCCCTTAGTCCACGTCCATGGTTGTACATATAAGTTCTTTGAGTCCTCTGTTTCCCATACCATTTTTTATCTTTCCCTGTCTACCTTATGCCTACTCACCATGCTTCCTCTTCCTTGTACCTTTCCCCCCCCTATTCCTCCCATCCCCCTCTCCACTGAAAACCCTCTATATGATGTCCATTTCTCTGATTCTGTTCCTGTTCTGGTTGTTTGCTTAGTTTTTGTTTCCATTGTTTTTCTTTTCTTTTAGGTTCAGTTGTTGATAGTTGTGAGTTTGTTGTCATTTTACTGTTCATATTTTTTATCTTCTTTTTCTTTGATAAGTCCCTTTAACATTTCATATAATAAGGGCTTGGTGATGATGAACTCCTTTAACTGGACCTTATCTGGGAAGCACTTTATCTGCCCTTCCATTCTAAGTTAAAGCTTTGCTGGATAGAGAAATCTTGGATGTAGGACCTTGCCTTTCATGACTTGGAATACTTCTTTCCAGACCCATCTTGCCTGTAAGGTTTCTTTTGAGAAATCAGCTGATAGTCTAATGGGAACTCCTCTGTAGGTAACTCTTTCCTTTTCTCTTGCTTTTAAGATTCTCTCCTTGTCTTGGGTAACTTAATGATGATGTGCCTTGGTGTGTTCCTCTTTGGGTCAAACTTCCTTGGGACTTTCTGGGCTTCCTGGACTTCCTGGAAGTCTATATCCTTTGTCAGATTGGGGAAATTTTCCTTCATTATTTGTTCAGATAAGTTTTCAATTTCTTGCTGTTGTTCTTCTCCTTCTGGCACCCATAAATTCATACATAAATATGGTAGAAAGGGGGAATTCAGAGAGAGAAAATGAGGGAGAGCTGTGCCTTATCACTGACACTTCAAAAGGGTGTGCATTGCTCCAACGGTTAACTAACATCTCTAGAAAAGATTCGGTGCTCAGAAAAATGATCTTCCCTTTTTTAAAAATTCAAGTTAAATTAAATTAATGATTTATCTTGTAGCCTAACAGGTATGTGCATCAAAAAAGAGAGGGCAATTTCATATCTTTGATAATGGTGAAAAGATAATAAGAGTGGGATGACTTGTTTTGAGTTTTTTAAAAACATATTTTATTGATCATGCTATTACAGGTGTCCCATTCCCCCCTTTATTCCCCTCTGCCCTGCACCTCCCCTCCCTACATTCCCCCCCTTAGTTCATGTCCATGAGCCGTACATGTAAGTTCTTTGGCTTCTTCATTTCCTATACTATTCTTAACCTCCCCCTGTCTATTTTGTTCCTACCATTTATGCTTCTTATTCCCTGTACCTTTCCCCCATTCTGCTCCCTCCCAGTCCCTCTCCCCGCTGATAACCATCCATGTGATCTCCATTCTGTGATTCTTTTCCTGTTCTAGTTGTTTGCTTAGTTTGTTTTTGTTTTTATTACTTTGAATTTTTAAACCAGACCTCCCTTCTCCACATTGTAGGGGGCTCCCTGGCTGGGTCAACCATACTGGTGCCTGGCAGAGCCAGATGAAACCCCACAAAGTGCACCTCAGCTTACATCTCATACTTCCTTCCCTGAGCAAGACCACCGGTAGCTCTCTCTGCACTTGCTAACTCCATCACTGAAGCCTGAAACACATTAGAAGTGAAGAACCTGGGTCCACAGAATCCCTTTATCATTAGGAAAGAAGCCAGTTTATCCAAATCAACACATTTTATAAATTTAAGCAGAGGAGACATCAGCCTTGCTTTCAAAGAAAGCCCAAAATAACATCCGGGGGAATTAAAGATAGAAATTGCAGACACCATTTAAAAGCAAGAACAGCAATAAAGTTAAATGCCTGTCATAACCCTGGAAGGGGAAGACTTTCTAATCTTACAAATAGAAAAAATTATAAAGAAAGGAAAAAAGGCTTTTTGTGTACACATTAATGAAAAACTATCTTAGTGAATGTATTAACCAAAATAAAATGGTCAACAGCTAACAAAAAGCTGTTGTATTATTATTTTGTTGTATATTATATATACAACAAAAACGTATTATTTCTACAAATATGATAAAGTCTTACCATTTTATACAATTAAAGTAAATACAAATTAACAAGAAAGTTACTAAAGTCAATAGGTGAATGGGTCCAATTACTTCAAAATATGCTAAGAAATTCTCTAAACAAATTGGAACCTGGTTGTTTTTTGTTTTTTTTTAAACTTTTGAATAGGATGAGTCAAAAGAGAAAGTTGAAACTAAAAAGTTTGGTGCTGACAGTCTAAATTGCATAGCATTTACTATGACTGTTGCCTTAATGGTTTAATCCCACCTACTTTGTGGTGTTTTAATTTATCTTCAGGGAGAAATTTGACTTCTCAGGAACATCAAAGTCATTATATCAAGATACTTTTGAGCTACAGTTAGCACAAATGAACATGACTGCTTTGGGAATTCTCAGAGCTCCAAACTTTAACTTGGATAGCAAAAAGTATAATTAGGTGTCTTAATAAAGTCAACAACATTTTGTCAACCTCGTCAAATTTTGGATGAATCTGTACTCTACAGGTGTTTACGTCATAGTCCTTTAAGTGTTTTGGGTAACTGCTTTTTATCAAGCATCAAGTTCTCCAAAATTTAAAGGACTAGCCCTTACAGGCCTTCCTATAAAACTCAAGTGATTTACATCCCTGCATGTCAGGTAGAGCAGCAAGCCGCCTGGGTGATAGGTGAGAGATGCCCAGGAAGACTCATTTTCTTTCTGCCTTTGGAAATGTAGTCCCAGACCACACCTTCCAGTGCAAATTTACCTTTTAAGCTAACTGCCTTCTAGAGAAAAGGTCTATAAAACAAAGGTGGTCTGCTGCCCATCACTACTAAGGTCAGCTTGCAATGGCCTGGCAGTGACCCAGAAAGGTGTGTTAGAAAGTCCAAGTTAGTCCTCAGATTAAACACCAGTAAAGCCTCTGCTTGTTCCTCCTGCATTTCTGAAGAGGGATGCATGTGAAAATGCTAATAATGAGAATACTGAAGGAATATCTGTTCTCTATATGTGTAATTTGTTTATAAATGATTTTAAGTTAACATATACTTAAGACTTATTTTTGACAATTACTTTAATTTAGGGAATTATGCCATAAATAAATGTTACCTTGTGAGTGTCTTCAGGGAAGAAAGAAATCTAATCTATGCTGACTTCCACGTGCAGGGGCTCAGTGCTAGGGGCCCGAGAGGCGGACAGGGCGCCGTGTACAATGACCACTTAAGCCCCTTTGTGAGGTCTATTGCAGGCAAATACTTCTTCTTAGATGATCACTGGCCATTTAGAATTTTGGCCCTTTTGTGCCTGTTGCATTCTAACAGATAACTCTACTTATGGAAAAGTAGGAGTTGTTTATTATCTTAGCAGTTATATAAAAATGCTTGCAGCCAAGCCAAGGAACTAATTGCTAATTTTGCAGAGATGCAAATGTACTGTCCATAGATGAGAAAAGCCAAATTAATAACAATCTCTCAAGTGCCATCCTAAAGCAGGTCAGGAAAAAAAAAAAGAAAAAGAAAAAGCTTCCTAACACGCGAAACTGGTGGAATTTGATTTGGTTTAGATGATTATGTTCAGTGAATAAATTAATGATGAATGAAGACGCTAACGAGGCATAAGGTGAGAGTTTAGAACAAAAAGTCTGGAGCAGATTGCCCAGTTCAAATCCTGAGTCAGCCATTTTTAAGCTCTGACCTTGGAGCAGTGACCTTCTTCATGATTCCCGTCCTTTATCCACACAAAGAAAATGGGGATAGTCATAATGTTAACAACTCAAAGGGGGCTTGTAAGCATTAACGTTGTTGTTACAAGTTAAGTGCTTAGAATGGTGCTGGCATAGTCTACATGGTAGATGGTTAGCTCAGGGTGAATATTTTAGTGTGTCTTTTATCTTTTCTATAATTAGCACATTACCTCCCCCCCTCAATTCATATATGTTAACAATACAAGAAAAATTTATATTTCAGTAAAAGTACTCTGCATTCTTACATAACATTATTCAATCCTCTTAGTGATTTACTAACAATTTTTTACTGCTAAGTATAGGTTATTTTAAGTATGATCTATTTTGGGTGGGTGGTAAAAAAGAGTATAATCTATTAGAAATTGTGACTTAGAACCAATAGGAATAGCCTTATATACTGAGTTTTGTTTCATCAAACTTAAGATTGACAAGTAATAGATATAAACAATAGCTATTTTTTATTAAAATTATATATTTTATGATCCTAGAGATATGCTAAAATATAAATTATAGACCAGTTTTTTGAAGCTAGTGCTCACAGACATATTCTAATGGTTCTGTTAAAGTTTTCTTTTAAATTAGAGGTAATACTTAAATAAAATTATTTTACCGGTAAGGATGACAAAATGGATAAGTAACAACTGAAAGATATTTTCATACAGAATTACATTTTGTGCTTCTAAGACTGTTTTATATCATTCTGATTTCTCATATATGCCAGTGCGCCAATTTACAAAAAGGCTTTAAATATACATTCCAAAATATGTTAATGCAGAGGTACAACAAAGGCCTCAACACCCATTGCTGACAGCGTCAGAAAAGAGTTCATGTATTAGCAACTGCAACAGTATCCTGTGATGAGAGAGTCATTCAAGAGAGATAATTTAGGTAGCTGTCAACAGTGCTTAAGTAGTCCAAACTCCTATAATAGCACAGTAAGGAAATAAATAAGTGAGAGGACATTTAGATTTTGAGTGATATACTTAGGAACACATTATTACTGCCCATCTGCTCCTCTAAAATATGCCTGGACATGTTCCTAGTGGCAGAAGGTGAGACTAGGCAAAATCTCACAATTGTCAGAGTATGGTCCCACTGAAAACAACAATAATTATCTTCCTAAAGGAAGTGTGGTGTTTCAATTATTTGTAATCAAGTTGATGACATTGTATTTCCTCTCTTCTACTTGATATCTATGCGTATGGATTATAAAAGTGGCTTTAATAATTAAGGTACCAAAGGAGCATAAGAGATTAACCTTGTTTCCATAAAATTGGCTAATATTCACATGCAGAGTGCAAAAAGCTTCTTTACCATACATCTAGCTCAAATCTCTCTTTAAGCTCAGGAATAACGGATGAAAAATCTTATATAAACATGTAATTTTTTTACATGTTTATTCACATTTTCTTAATGGAGTCTTCCTGAAACTAATGATTTAAAATCTATTTTCTTAATTAGTAGGCAGCTTCTCAGGAACATCAAAATTTCGTAGATGATGACTGTGAATGACATATAATCTTTTCCACTGTGATTTAGATACAAAACATAAATCCAAACATTTGTTGTGGTGTCTAAACTATTATAAATTATCAGTAGAGTTGTATAAAATCATAAAACATCAGAGACCATAAAGGCCATTATCACCAGAAATCTAAGCAATGGTTCAGTCTTGTCTGCAATACATACGAATTCCCTAGGGACACACAACTGCTGCTTGAATTAACTGCTCTAGAGATGAAAAAGTTACTATCACCCAGGATAGTTCATTTAATCTTCACAAAACCTCTGATTATTAAAATGATTCCCTTGTAACTACAGTGCCTCCAGAATAATTCTGATCCATCTCCCATAATGAAACCTTCAAATATGGACAATACCGATCTCACACATCACAGCTCCACCCTTAATTTGAATTAATAACTTTCAATGAAGCTTAATTTCCTAAACTGAAGAAAAAAATGAGAACAAGCATATTAGGCATTCTGAAAAGTTTAAAGTGCACCTCAGAAATTAGTTATGAGAGTATTTTGAGAGCAGGTAGTTTTAAAACTAAATATTTGAGAACTTTTAAAATAAAACTTAAGAATTTCCTGGATAAAATGTGAGCTCATAGGACAACTTGCTCTGAATTAACCTAATGTGAATTATACCAGAAGATCATGATGTCTGCTCCATGTAGTAAATGAATCAGGAAAAGGGAAGTCTAGCAACACAGAAAACGAGATAATAAGCTACTCAAGTAAAGGCAAACAAGATGAAAAAACAAATGTACTCCTGTAGCAAAAGTGAAGGGATTATCCAGCATTTTCACGTTTGTCTGTATGTTAAGAACAAATCATACAGGTATTCTAGCTACCTAACTAATATTCTAGAGTCATTGGTTTACTGTTGTGGATACTTACTTGTTTCCCTGAACCTCCAGACGGATGTCTGTATTTTGCTTTCTTTATAGTTTTTGCAGCATTTGCAGAAAAAAATAATACAATTTTTAAAATACATTTCCCCCACCATCTTGAACCAAATACTGTTCAATTTTTTTATGTTCCATGTTAATTTGTACTTTCTCAGTATGAGAAAGAATTCATTGCAATATGATAGGACAATCTTGGCATTTTAATTTCTAATTTACTTTTTAAATTTTTTGATCCTTGATAGATATTTATTTAATATAAATATATAGATATAAATATATAAAACTATATATTTATATCTATAAGACATTAGAGAAAATGTTATGAAATTAAGAATGATTTTAGTTTTGGGGATTTTCTGCTTTTTAGGTTAGGTACCACCTTTCTAACGGTTTCAGCAGAATTGAAGGATAGCAAAGTGGCTTCATGTCTGTAAAATAAAACAAAACAAAAACCAGTTAAATCCCATCACCTCATAAAAAGAAGAAAAAAGAAACCCTCTAGAAGTTTCATGTGAACCCCCACATAATAAAGGAGAAATAATGAGTAAGTTTAGTATAATTCATAACTTCCATTTATATCTTACCTCCCTAATCAATGAATATTTAGTCATGATATGACATGTATTTGTGTTGGTCAATATTGATTTCTTATATTATTTAAATTCAGGAAGAGAAAACAACAATTATTTTCAACAAAAATTCAGGCATAATTTTGATTATTGTTGTACCTATCAGTATGTAAAAAGGAACTTTTCCACAGTGTTTTTCTTATATCATATTGTTTCACATCTGTAATAATTTCCACTAAAAATAATCAAGGTAGAAACAATATAGTCAATTAATTGAATAATGTGACAATTACTTTTATTGAAGGTGGGAGAGCAAAGGGAAGACAGCTCTTCAAAACATAACAATCTTTATTTAAAAAGATAAAATAGAAATAGAAAACCTATTGTATTTTTATAGGGGCAGGGGGACAGGAAGACTTTCATTGCTGGCACAAATTTTTACAATTTTCTTCCTCCCTTCCTCCCTCCCTCCCTCCCTTCCTTCCATCCTAACCTGCAGATATACTTATTGACTTTAGAGAGAGAAGAAGGAAGAGAGAGACATCTATTGCTTGCTGCCTACTCCCCTACCAAGACCCCAAACACGCCCAGGCTGGGGATCAAACTGAAACCTAGGTATGTGCCCTGACCAGGAGTCAAAACCTCAATGTTTGCGAGTATGGGATGTTGCTGCAACCACCTGAGCCACGCAGCTAGGGCTACAATTTTCTTTTTCATCTTAACTCTACTCTAGTAAGAATTTTCTTGTGTTTCACACCCTTTTCTTCTGAGTGTTTAGTGTTTTCTTATTAATTTTTTCCCAAGTGCATCTTATTTTAAGATTCCTGGAGGGATGGTGGCATTTGCAAAGTGGAAGGGTCCCAGTCTCTTCCATAATAAACATCAGCACCATCAGACTTCTGCACAAGCGAACTACGTATACAGTATTCTTGTTTGACAGGTGAAGAGCTGTTTGCTGAACCAAGTCTGAGAGGGGTGCAGGATCTTCATTTCTAACAAGTTCCCAGGTGAGACTTGGAGAACCTCTTTAAGAACCACCACTCTAGTCTTTATAATTTCTGAAAAATGACAGTCCACGTGTCTTTTTAAAGAAAGACAACTGATATATGGGCACAGAACAGCATGAACAGCATGCTGAACAATTGAACAGCATGAAAAACAGAAGTGACTGCCCCATAAATCTGGAGAAATAGGAGAAAAGTCAGAGTTCAGAACAGTACAAATCTTTACCACAATAACCCAATCAGAGGAATGAACATATCAAACTAAAATGCTGAGCTCTTCGTGCTGAGGTTCTGGGCAGTAGCGGGTAGGGCAGCAACACTTGTTCAATGTGATAAAAAGGGGGAGGATGTCTTTTTAGTAGTACTATGGCTAAAGAGACAGATGACATTATTTTAACACATATACACACATATATTTTAATATATTATTTTATGTATTATTTTAATATATACACACATATATATTTTAAAACATTTTAATATACATACATATATACACACATATATACTAAAATGTTTTGTCTCTTTAGCCATATTATCACTAAAAAGACATATGTGCGTGTGTACATACACACATACATATACATATACATATTTAAATCTCTCAGAAGAGAATGCAGGTAAGAGAGGGAACATGGAAGGTAAGTCTTTGCAGGTGAGATATCCATGACATGAGCATGGCCTTGGGACTTCATTGTGAACAAGGCAAGGCTGAGATGGTATCAAACATGGAGGAAGCACAGCTCAGCTCTGGCCATGGCCTCCGTGCATAGGGACAGCCTGGAGAAGCACCAGAAGGATGCTGAGCATCTGAGAGAAACAAAACCAGCCATAAAATACAAAGCAACTAACCCCTCATAAAACGGTCAAAAAAAATCTCCTTTGGATAGTTGGGTTTAAATAATCATATTAATCACCTTTAGGAAATTTACAAGGATATTAGTGGATAAATAAAGTAATTTTTCCTTCAAGGGTTTTTATTTGTTTTATATTTAAGACTGTTTAAGAAGAAAGAAGATGGAAATTTAAACAAACTTTATAGTATATACGTAACATGCTCTGCGATACAAGAGGGCTGGAGACTCCCTCTCACTGTATTCCTAGCGCAACCATTGATCTCACTCAGAAAAAAGTTCATTAATTTAACATGTGGCACAGCATCCATTCATAAGAAATAAACCACCACGTGAATGGCGTATTTAAAGCAATAAATAGATGGCTTCCTGCGGCGTTCCAGTTCTTGCTCTCATTTTGCAGTCTGTTCTCCACTATCGTGGGTCTCAGGCTTGCTCCCGGGAAGGGCCGGTCCCAGCGTCCCCACGTGGCTGAAGCTGAGATCTGACGACCTGAAGGAGCAGATCTACAAACTGGCCAGGAAGGGCCTGACTCCCTCACAAATTGGTGAGATCCTGAGAGACTCACATGACGTTGCACAAGTACGTTTTGTGACAGGCAATAAAATCTTGAGAATTCTTAAGTCCAAAGGACTTGCTCCTGATCTTCCTGAGGATCTCTGCCTTTGAATTAAGAAAGCTATTGCTGTTCGAAAGCATATTGAATGGAACAGAAATGATAAGGATGTTAAATTCTGTCTGATTCTGACCAAGAGCGGTATTCACTGGTTGGCTTGATATTGTAAGACCAAACGAGTCCTCCCTCCCAACTGGAAATAGGAGTCACCCACAGCCTCTTGCCTGGTTGCATAAAATGTCTGTACTTAAGCAATAAAGCAATTTTTTTTAACTAGGAAAAAAAGCAATAAATAATATTTCTATCTGTATACCTCAAATTATATTTCTGAAAACATTATAAAGTAAGCATTGTTTCTGATGCTGAATAGGTAAAGTGAAACTAGGAGTAGCAATTAAATTTGTATTTTACTGAGTGTTGGAAAAACCCATTTCTCTCATTATTCTAATCATTTATTTAAGCATTTTAACAATCTAAAAAGAATGTAATACTTTCTTCAGAGATCCTTAAGCAGTCAGGGCTAATTTCTTTTATTTCTAAGAATGACAATCAATTAATTTATGAGACTGGAAAGAGTAGCTAAGGAAGCTGCTATAGCTACAGCTGTTCGGAGAGCAGTTAGAAAGGGCAGCAGCAGACAGTGCTGGGAGAGATGTGAGGGCATTGGAGGCTGGTAGAAAATGCAATGCGGGGATGGAAAATGAAATTAGCCATTTTTGGCAATTGACTACTTTTCTGTTTGAATGATCTGTCCAGAAAGTAAATCACCACTGCCACCTATTGATGACTTAGCTTCATTCTAACATTGCTCTACGCAGAGTATCGTTTTATATTCCTAAGAATAGTGCTGATTTTCTCTAATCAGTCCCAAAATATTTACTGAGCTCTTTTCAAGGTTCTAAGAAGAGTAAAAAATAAATTTCCTGTCTTCAGGCTGGAAAAGGTTCAGATATGGTTTAGGAGGTAATGTATGCAAAAGTTTCCTGCTAATCTGTTTTAGGGCATGACATGGACATCAGCAAGCAGTGTCCTCAGCGTTGTGGCTGAGACGAGACAAATTCACATGAACTACTGAGTCCTGTGGAGGAAAAGGGACGGTACAGCCACTCTCTCAAGGGGAGAGCTCCCTGACCCTTGCTTTGACAGGGTTTTATTGACTTAATTTGCATAGGAATACAGGGCGTATATGGAAAGCTCATCAATCATTGCCAGGCAGTAATGATCAAATAGATAACATTCAAAGAACTCTGAGGGCTTATTTTGAGTCAGGGTCAGATAGCTAAAGGACCATAAAACTTTGGGGGGAAAAGCTCATTTCATGCTTAGACCCTTATCATTTAAATTGAGGGTATTAGCAAAGCAGGTTTCACAGGATTTTATGCATTCTTTCTTAGGCCTGATTGTCCTGGGGGAACCTGCCCTTTCCAGCACAGGGCTGAACCCACCTCCAGCATTGTTTCAGGCTTAGGTTGAGCAGGGGAAGTAAGGCAGCCAAGAGATTAGGAGACTTCTTGCAGACAGAATGAGGACTCAGGCCATGTCAAAGCCGAGGGGTGAGGGTCCATCAGCCCCTTTCTCCATAGCCCCCCCAAGTCCTTCCCTGAGGGTCCCCTCATGACTCTGCCTGTTTTAGGTCATCCCTCCCTTGAGGAATCTTACTTGTCCTACACTGGTCATACACTGGTGGGGGGGGGGGGGCAGGCAGGGTGAAGTAAACTGGGCAGAGGCGGTGCTCCTGCCAGGGAGATAAACTTTGTCTCCTTAGTGGCTTAGGGTCTCAACCTCTCTCACTCAGCCTTAGCCATGGGGGGTTACAGCTTATGAAACCAGGCAGGGCGGTTCCCAGCAATGGCAAGTGAGGTTCTAGAAGGGGGAATTTAATGGGGCTAATTCAGTTTGTCACTGGCTGACAGGGTGGTGGAATGTGGTTCATCCAAAAGGTTCACACACCACATGGAAAGCAAGCTTTAATGTAGTAGAAAGGAGAATTCACAGGTCAAACATATCCAAGAGAACTTTCAATGTCAGTCTCTGGTCAAGTTTTTAACCGTTACCACAGTTAACTATTCCAAGCTTTATGCCAGCTAAACTTTTTCAAGATGTGTAAGATCCTATGAGGGGTCAGAAACATCTCCCTTCTTTAAAGCAGAAAGTGTTTACAGGCAAAAGCCCTTTGTGGCCACTTCCTCAAAAGAAGAAGATCCAGGCAGATGCTTAAAAAAAGAAAAATGAAAACATTAGCCACATCACTAGCAATGGACTGAAAACTGTGAAAATCAAATGGCACTTGGTTTTTGGCTGACCTGTAGTTTCTACTTTTGTATTTATTCTAAAGGAGCCTAAGATTAAGTCTAACCTATACATGGCAGTCAATTCTACAGTGAAGAGACAGAGGCTTGGAGACAGTTAAATACTCCATAAGGTCACATAGCTATGAAGTGGTTGAGCTGGATTTGATACAAGTAGATTGATTTGGGAGTCTACTTATTT
Source organism: Desmodus rotundus (assembly GCF_022682495.2). Lineage (NCBI taxonomy): Eukaryota > Metazoa > Chordata > Mammalia > Chiroptera > Phyllostomidae > Desmodus > Desmodus rotundus. The sequence continues at coordinate 51,115,626 of NC_071394.1, read as the reverse complement.
TTTATTTTTTGAAACTACCACATTAGACTGTGTCCTATTCTCTACTCTCACTTGAGTTAACAGCAGCTAGTTCATATGGCACCAGTAAATTGCTGGCACCATAGACCATGATTAATTTTTATTATTTTAAGCACAGTTTAATAAATATCACCTTGTTTTCCTTCAAAGTCAGAGTGGAGGCTTATAATTTATTTTTCCCTGTGTAGCATTTTACATATAAAAGTTTATTAAGCACTTTGAAATTTCAATCTTTTACTTTCTTAAATTACTCCCGATCACTTGGATGGTTTGTATATACTCAGCATCAGACACAAACGTTTCAAAAGTTTGTTATGGTTCAAATATTTACCAAATACCATTATAATTTCTTTCTTTATTGTTGTATCTGAGTATCTCAGCTCAAAAATATGAATAGAATGCACTATGAAGCACGTGCTAGGGAATTGTAAGTATTTTTCCCTTCCACTTCATTTAAATATACTGCTGCTCACGGATCCAGAATCATAAAAATGATGTGAAGGTAGCTCAGACTAAATATGTAAGAGAAAAAATGCACACACATTTATAAATTAAGCTCGTATAATTCTGATATAATTCAATGATTTCTTTAAACTCGTCCCCTGTGTTCAGAGTGACCACTTTGTACTGCTCTTTTACCTGTGTTTCTACCCAGAGCAGCTTCCTACAAAGTCCAGTTTGTTTTCTCCTTGGCAGAGATCATCAGTGTGGAATCAGCAAGCGTATGAGTATATGTGGGTACCCAATGTTTTTTTTTCATTTTTTATGTTATTGGAAACAATGTGTAGTTTTGTCAAATATAGTTTTCTACATTGTTTCTTACAAAGTTATTATTACCTACGTTTTCTCAGCTGTATACCAACCAGTGTTATTATGTCTTATGTATCATTAACTAAGAGGATATGTTAAAATGTCCCATTCTGGATGAATAATAAAAAAAAGTAGTCAAGGATAAACAATGAACAACAAAGAACAAAAATCAAAGAGTAACTTAGCATTAATCAACCTATGTAGTTATGGTAAAACTATTATGTGGGGGATCTAGATCCCAGAAGCTAGATGCTTCCCAAAGACAAGGATCTTGTCTATCACTTTTAATCACTATTGTAGTTCCAGTGTTTCCCACTATGCATGGCCTAGTTTGCTTTCAGATCATTTTTACTGAGTGAATAATAGCGGATTTCAAGGACCACTTGCTTCTGGACTACCCAGAGGCCTTTCAAATGCAGATTAAAGGTGCACCTGCCATGCGGAACTGAAATCCCTGGAGTGTCAGAATCTGCATTCCTCGCAGACCCATACATGGTACAAGTTGTCTGAGCACGGCTGAATTCAATCTCTCCGCTTTGTCAGAGAGACAATTGAGGATAAATACTTTGCTTGAGGTCCCATGGCTAAGGACTGAACAACAAATAGAGCTCAAATTGTCAGGCACTGAAAGTTCATTAATTTTCTTCCTCTAGTTTCAATATACAGAAACCAGAGAAATAATCCAGCTTTCAGTTTTCTTTGTTCTTGATAGAGTCTTCCTAGTCTAGAAAGAATGATCTGAAGGCATTGGGATTATTTTTCAGTTTGTGACTGACAAGCCCTCTTTGTAATTGAACGGTGGACAATGTCTAGCGTGGTTTATTCCTCCCCTCTCTCACATGTTTGCCACTTCACAAAATAGCAACTGATAGATAATTAGCATTCAATTGATTGGGGGCAATTAAGTAATTGGATAATAAGCCATCAATTTAAACATTTCTCCATACATACTTAATATAAAGCAATAAAGCAGGCTAATGAAATGATCCAAACCACCATAATTTACGGAGTAAGATATATCAGAGATGCCTGCCCCTTTATTTTAATCAGGGCAAGTGGACTTAAAATCATTTTTCTGTCATTAGCATCGACCAAACGTGTGGAGAGGAGCTCTTTATCTTGAAAAAAACCTGGCCTTTTGTGGTCTTGGACACAAACCTTGGCAATCCTTGGTGACTTCACCTGAAGGAGCAGTTGAACTGGTGACTCCGGGAGATATCCCCAGGGAGGCCGGGCAGCTGGGCCCTGGAGAAACCCTGTCCTCTTGGGTCCTCAGCTCCCCGCAGCGGAGCGGCGGGCTAAGTCGTGGGACCCCGCTGCTTGTGCTGACTTTGTGCCCGCAGGGTATCCAGGGGGAGGCCCTGGGATCCCTGGGAACCTCGCGTTGCAGATGAGGAGCCTAAGCGGCAGCTTTTCCTCTGCGCAACAGGGCCGGCTGGGCTCCCATTGCCTCCGGGGTGCAGGTAAATCCTGGTCCCAGCTGGTCATTTGCTCTGAGCCTGAGTCTTACGGAATTACTGTTGCGACAGGGAAGGCGCTGCTTTTTATTTTTTATTTTTTTTAGAACAGAGCACCTCTGCAGGTAATCGGTTCTCAGGGAAACAGGCAAGGAGTTCATTAGATTTACCATTGTTGAGACTTAAGTAACACCAACAATCCCTCTTGTAAAGGAACCATCTTGTTTTGTCCCTTGCGAGGTGTGGGAGAACTTTTCAGGACGCTGGTAAGGCAGCTTAAATTTCTGGGTCCCAATCCCAGCCAGGGAGGCATGGTGGGCAGGTGACGTACTTGTCAGCGTCTCCTCGTGGGTAGGATCCAGGATGTCACGTGCCCTCAAGGCAAGTGCTTGGGGATGCTTCTTTGCTTCCCCACCAGGTTAGCCACAGGGCATGGTGGAGGACCCCACGGATTTCAGCAGGCTGCCTTGGCTTTTGTTAACCTTGAGCCTTCTAGGCCAATTTAGCAGGCTCAAAACACTGCTAGTGGCTCCCAGATCAGCTCTGGGCACCCAGGTTCCTTCCAGTGCCTGAGGGTTATATAGCACAAAAGCCCAGGGAACACCACAAAATCCCAGGGCACAAGGAGGTCAAAGTGGGTGGAGAGGAATGCAGGGCACACATAGCAGATGGAAGGCAGTGAGGAAAGAGAAAAGATTATTCAACCCTGACTCTGGCTAGAGCCTGTGTAAATAGAGAGCAAGGAGGAGCTGCAGTCCACCAAGGCTGGGGGCAGGGGGAACCCTCTTCAGGGCCCCCAGAGCTGCTGAGAGAACACAGGCCAGGCTGCCTGGGGAAGCCCAGCAGGCCCCACCTTACTGTCATCTCAAAAGTCTTTTGCTTCATATTTCACATTTTAGAAAACAAAGAGGGATTACTTAGTATCATTTTTCTTTCATAATTGTTATGGTACAAATATATACGTATTCACTCCACAAACTTTCACTGAGTACCTATTAAATGCCAGACACGGGGCAGAGGGCTGAGGCTGCCCAGAGGCAGCCAAGTGTCTGTGCTCTCCCAGTGCATCTAAGTGTGCAGGCGGAGGAGGCTGGCACACAGGGAAACCTGAAGAGGGAGCTGATGGGAAGGGCCTAGGAAACTCCACTGGGTAGCTGCACTCCTGTATCTAGGACCTGGGCAGAGCTTCCCAGGTGGAGTGTGAAGGTGGCCACAGCAGTGCCATACCCTTTATGTACTTGGAATTACTGTTAGTCCAAATATTTATCACAAAGAATAAAATGTCACTTTGGAATGTAAAAGAGTGAGACAAAATTTCAAACTACAGAAATATTTATGGTAATATATTAATTCAGACCTGTTTCATTTAGATTTAACAGATCTTTTTCTCTTTTATTAAAAGACAGTGAAGACTTACTGAAGTGAGTTACAAGGAAGAAAACAGAATACTTTATTAAAAGTTAAAAGTGGTAACAATCTAAAGTTTTGAAAAACAATGTAGCTGGACAGAGAGTGATCTGTGGGTCACCATCAAAGTCCATTGCTTCCTGTAGCTGTTTGTGATACTCTCATCTTTTCATTACTGTACTTTAGTGCATGAGGAGAACTGGTAGCTCATTAAATCTGCATCTGAGTCTGTGAATGGAACACCCGGGTGTGGATCACAGACCAACAAGAACATGAGAATAGAGGACCTGTCTGGATATTCTCACAAAACTCACTCAGGGGATGGTGGTGGAAAGTTTCATAGCTCATTTAAAAACATCTCCCAAGTTCTGGAGGCCAAGGACTCTCATCCCCGCCGGGTGTATCTGGAATGCTACTCCCTTAATTCTGAGACAACATAAGCACTGTCCCCCAGACCTAACACCCATGCTGCGGGCTGTGAAATCCTTGCTGCCCGTACAGTTGCGCATCCGCCCCTTCCATCCGCTCTAAACACAGATGCCAGGCTCAAGGTTTGGGGGCTATTTCAGGTAGAGGGAGTGGTGAATGTGAAAGCCAGAGGCAAGAGGGTGATCAGTCAGGATGCCATTAGGATTGTGAGGGGGAGGAGCAAGTAGGAAGAATTGTGTGTTAGGTTCCCAGGAGCACTCAGGACTAACTGTTGTTGGCTCTCCTCCTGTCAGCAGCCTGCCTCTTTTTCATGCACTTACTCTTCCATTCATTTAGCCACTAAACAGACATCTGAGGTCACTCTGATGGGTTTGGGAACAATTATTGACTCTTATTCTTGAGGAGCTCAGTTTCATTGACAAATCCTGCCTCAAATTTCTGATTATCCCTTTTTATTGTCCTACACATCACTGTAGTTCAAGCCCTCATGACAGTGTTCCACTGACCTTCTAGGTGGTACTCCTAGCTCCATGAGTGCTCCCTACTGGTCTGTTTTATTGGGATAAGACTTAGAAAGTGTGCATTTTCTTTTTAAATATATTTATTTTTATGTATGCATTTATTTATATACTGGGGAAGGGAGGGAGGAAAAAAGGGAGAGAAACCTTGATGTGAGAAACATCAGTCTGTTGTCTCTCACCTGTGCCTGACGCAGGGATAGAGCCTCCAACCAAGCATATGCCCTGACTGGGAATCGAACTAGTGAGACTTTTTGCTTTGCAGGACGATGCCCTACCAAATGAGCTACACCAGTCAGGATGAAAGTATGCAGTTTCTAGCCTTTTCTCCCCTCTTCCCATTGTCTCTGATCATCACACCAGCAGAATGGAGGGGAGAATCCTACCCAGAACTTTGCCAAAAGAAAGGGAGCACTGGATGCTTGCCCACTGAAATAAAGGCAAGATCAGATGTCTAAGAAATGGCCCGTGGTGGGAGTAGAGGAGAGGTTTAGAGGAATTTGGGACAAGACAGGAATTGGTATGGGGAACAGGACTTTATAAGGGAGACTTCCAGAAGGTTTTAATGTGTATTTTCTCTCATTTACCTTTTTAAGAGATTTTAGTAAATATTTATATTACTCAGCAGAATTTCTGGAATCAGTTTTGTGTTTTTTAGATATTAAACCTTGCGGGCTTGGGGCTTAAGGCAAGGATATGAAGGTCATTTTGTTGAGGTAATTCTGAACAATTTACTAAGAATATTCAAAGGAATATTCAAAGGAATATTCTTAGTAAATAGTGAGGGCTGGTTCCTATGCAGTCACAGGTCTGCAGTGGCTTCTCTTGATTTTCAAAAAAGTTCTAAGTTCTCTTGAAGGCAGGAGATCCCCATCTCCCTGTGTCCTGCCCCACCTACCTTTCCATGGTTCTCACAGGGGTTTGGCCTGCTCCTTGCAGACACCACCGGCCTTGCCTCTGCTAATGTGCCATCCTCTGGAATGTACTTCTCTCATTTTTGCCTCTCAGAATTGTATGTATCCTCATAGGCCCTCTTCCTTTGTGATGTCTTTGCAGTTATTTTCATGTTCAAAAATACCTAAATCCAAAATTCATACCCTGGCTGGTGTGGCTCAGTGGATCCCAGTGGACCAAAGGGTCGCTGGTTCGATTCCTGGTCAGGGCACAAGATTGGGTTGTGGGCCAGGTCTCCAGTAGGGTGTGCGAGAGAGGTAACCACACATTGATGTTTTTCTCCCTCTCTTTCTCTCCCTTCCTCTCTGTCTAAAAGTAAGTAAATAAATAAATAATCTTTTTTAAAAAAGCAAAATTCACTTTGCAAATGTCCCCATAGTTCTGATAAAACTTAAAAAAATACACACACTGACTACTGCTGGGACTTGCATAATTGTAGAATTTTATATGTACAACCCAAATTCCTTCTATTGTAAGTCTGTTACTATTACATCTGACCACTTAGCCAGTCCTACCTGGTGAGTAAGAATTTCGTCCATGTGAATAATAAAAATGTTTTTTCTCTATTTCACATATCACCGAGAAAGGGTTACAGACGGGCACTTTTAAATATATGATTTACAGAGTTACTTGAAGCTATTTGTGTTACTAAAAACTGTTAGTGTAGGAGCAGCTCAAGATGTAAAGAGTTAAGTATGATATTTTGCTAAATATATTAGGCAAGTGCTATCACCAGAAGGACACTTGTTATGCCAGAGTTAACTTAGATGGATGAATTTCTGCCCGTTCAAAGTGTTTCCGAGTAGCAATTGTTACCTGTTTCCAGGAGCGTATTCACCTAGCTGCTAGGTAGGGAAATTCTGTGCAGAAAGTGCACAAATCACACACGATCACTTCTTTCTCCCTGGAATGACAGTCATAGAGGACTACTTTTCAATTAGGGATTGGCTAAGAAAATAAGGATTTCAAAAATTCTTTTTTAATGTTAATTTATTTCCTGTGGCTTTCACTTTTATTGCTGGAAATGAGATCTAGAGCATTCGAGAATAAATTTCTGATCTTTGTTGCTGTGTAGGATGACATAAAAATGTGGCCAGGTGACAAGTCCAGATGTTTTGCTCCTTATCTGCTATTGTGTAGCATATCACAGAAGAGGGAAGTAGCATATTTTGGAGGGTAGGCATTTGTTATAATACTAATTCGATACCTATCAACAAATTGCCAGGAAATAGTAACTAAAATATATCATGTTGAGAATGTGTAGTCATTTACATTTTAACAAAATTAAAATACTATTAAAACATGATTTACTTGGACTTATTGTTAGCCTTTTCAGTTGGATTATCTCATCCATTGAATTCTGTCTCTTTGAAAAGCACACAGCATTTTTCTCTTTATTATTATTACTTTATTGTATTTTTTCCATTAAGTCTCCTTAGACCCACCTCACCCTTGCAGTCACCACACTGTGGTCTGTGTCCATTAGTCCTTTTACCTTTTTGCTCAATCCATCTACTCCCAGCCCTTCTCCCACCCCTTAGCTGTCAGGCTATTCTCTATCTATGAGTCTTTTTCTCTTTTGCTTGTTAGTTCAGTTTGTTCATTAGATTCCACATATGAGTGAAATCATATGATATTTGTCTTTCTCTGACTGGCTTATTTCACTTAGCATAATGTTCTCCAGGTCCATTCATACTGTTGCAAAGGGTAAAATTTTCTTCTTTTTTACAGTCAAGTAGTATTTCATCATAATGCCCCATAATTGTTTTATGCACTCACCTACTGATGGACACTTGGGCTGCTTCCATATCTTGGCGATTGTAAATAATGCTGCAATGAACATAGGAGTGCTTATGTTCTTTCGAATTAGTATTTCAGGTTTCTTTGCATATATTCCCAGAAGTGAGATTGCTAGGTCAAAACACAAGTCCAGTTTTAATTTTTTGAAATATCTCCACACTGCTTTCCACAGTGGCTGCACCAATCTGCATTCCCGCCAACAGTGCAAAAGGGTTCCCCTTTTTCCACATCTTGGCCAGCACTTATTGTTTATTGATTTATTTATGATAGTCATTCTGACAGTGTGAGATGATATCTCATTGTGGTTTTAATTTGCATTTCTCTGATGATTAATGACATTGAACCTCCTTTCATATGTCTATCGACCACCTGTATGTCCTCGTAGGAGAAATGTCTATTAAGGTCCTTTGCCCATGTTTTAATTGGGTTGTTTGTTTTTTGATGTTGAGTTTTATAAGTTATTTATAAATTTTAGATATTAACCCCTTACCAGATGTATCAGAGAGTATGTTCTCCTATTTTGTGGGTTGTCTTTTTATTATATTGATGTTTTCCTTCACTATGCAAAACTTTTTAGTTTGATGTAGTCCCATTTGTTTATTTTTTTCTTCTGTTTCCCCTGCCTGGGGAGATATATCTGAAAAAAATATTGCTATGAACAATGTCTGAGATTTTGCTGCCTATGTTTTCTTTTAGGATTTCTATTGTTTTGGGTCTAACATTTGAGTCTTTGATCTATTTTGATTTTGATTTTGAATTTATTCTTGTGTGTGGTGTTACAAGGTGGTCTAATTTCATTTTTATGCACATTATTTGTTCAATTTTCCCAACACCATTTACTGAATAAACTATCTTTAGCCCACTCTATGTGCTTGCACTTTTTTTGAATATTAATTGACTATAATGTATGGATTTATTTCTGGGCTCTCTATTTTGTTCCATTGATGGATATGTCTGTTTTTATGGCAGTATCATGCTGATTTGATTACAATGGCCTTAATTTCATATTAGGTAGCATGATTCCTCCAACTATGTTGTTCTTAGTCAGGACTGCTATTGCTATGTGGAGCCTTTTGTGGTTCCATATACATTTTTGAAATATTTGTTTCAGTTCTGTAAAATATGTCATTGGAATCTTGATAGGAATTGCATTGAATCTGTAGATTACTTTGGGCAGTACAGACATTTTAATGATGTAAATTCTTCCTATCCATGACACAGTATATACTTCCACTCATTTGTATCTTCTTCAATTTCTTTGTTTAGTATCTAATAATTTTCAAAAAACAAGTTTTTTACATCCTTGGTTAAGTTTATTCCAAAGTGTTCTATTCTTTTTGAAACAATTTTGAATGGGATTGTTTTCTTAATTTTCTTTTCTGTTAGTTTGTTATTGGCATATAAAAATGCAACTGATTTCTGCATATTAATTTTGTATCCTGCTACTTTTCTGAATTCATTTATCAGTTTTAGTAGTTTCTTGGTGGAGTCTTTGGGAAACTCTATGTACAGTATCATGCCATTTGCGAATACAGACAGTTTTACTCCTTACTTTCCACTTTAGATGTCTTTTATTTCTTCTTCTCTAATTGCTGTGGTTAGGACTTCCAGTACTGTGTTGAATAAGAGAAGTGAAAGTGGACCTCCCTGTCTTGTTCCCAACCTTAGGGGAACGCTTCTAGTTTTTACCCATTAAGTGTGATGCTGGCAGTGGGTTTCTCATATACGGCCTTTCTTATGTTTAGGTATGTTCCCTCTATCCTCACTTTGCTAAGAGTTTTTATCATAAATGTGTGCTGGATTTCATCAAATGCTCTTTCTGCATCTATTGATATGATTGTGTGGTTTTTATCCTTCATTTTGTTTAAGTGGTGAATCACATCTACTGATTTGCAAATGTTGTACCAACCTTTCATTCTTGGCATAAATCCCACTTGATCATGGTGTGTGATCTTTTTGATGCGTTGCTATATTAAGTTTGCTAATATTTGTTGAGGATTTTAGTGTCTATATTCATCAGAGATATTGGCCTATAATTTTCTTTCTTTGTAGTGTCTTTATCTGGTTTTGGAATTAGGATAATGCTGGCCTGTAAAATGAGCATGGGAGCCTTCCCTCCTCTTGAAATGTTTGAAGTAGTTTGAGACAGAGAGGTGTTAGTTCATCCTGAAATGTTTGGTAAAATTCACCTGAAAGCCATCCGGTCCATGGCTTTTGTTTCTAGGGAGTTTTTTGATTACTGCTTCAATTTAAGTAAGTGCAATTTGCCTATTCAGATTCTCTGATTCTTCCTGATTTAGTTTTGGAAGATTGTATGTTTCTAGGAATTTAACCATTTTGTTCAGGTTATCCAGTTTGTTGGCTATAGTTGTTTATAATACTTTCTTATAATCCTTTGTATTTCTTTGGTGTCAGTTGTTATTTCTCCTCTTTCATTTCTCGTTTTATATTTTGGGTCCTCTCTCTGTTTTTCTTGATGAGTCTGGTTAAAGGTTTGTCAATCTTGTTTATCTTTTCAAAGAACCAGCTCTTGGATTCATTGACCTTTTGTATCATTCTTTTAGGCTCTATTTTGTTTATTTCTGCTCTAATCTTTATTGTTTCCTTCCTTCTACTCACTTTGGGCTTTGTTTGTTATTCTTTTTCAAGTTCCTTTTAGTGTAAAGTAAGATTGTGTGTGTGGGTGTGTTGGAGATAGCCCTGTGAATTTCCCTCTTAGGATTGCTTTCATTGGCTTTTACCAGCACTGGGCCCAGGGGAAGGTCAGCTAAAGTCTCAGAGCTCCCAGAGCTCTGCCTCTGTCTGCAGGCTTTCTGTTAGGCTTAAAGAGGGAAAGTCTTACAGCTGTTCTCCTCAGCAACAGGGTTTAATCACCACAGGGTGGGGTGAGAGTGATTCTTGTGGGTGGAGCTTTTGCTTCCCCTCAGACTGCTGCCACTTGGAGGTGAGTGCTGCCTGAGAAAGAGGGCTCCTGAAGTATGGGGAATGACTTAGGTCTGGGATCCTGCTGGCTAACTGTTTAATTTTCTTCCCAGGCCACCAGCCCCAGACTTTCCCCGCACATCTCTAGTCCACTCTGCTGGAGCCCAGGGTAAGTGGCTGCAAACAGAATTTTGTGCATTGGCCATTTATGAGGCTCTCGGTGTCTCCAGCTATCTCTCCCTGGTGGGCAGAAACCTTGCTGCTTTTCACAATTATATATTATTTGGGTGCCTTTCCCAGTTCTGATGCTATAGGCTGGGGAGCCCTGCATGGGGTTTAGACCCCACACTTCTCAGGGGTACCCCCTGGCTACTGAAATATCCCTCTGGAACTTCAGCTGCTTCCAGTGGGTGCCCAGCCAGCCCTCTCCCACCTCTGCACTCCTTCCCAGTCTCGTTGTGGTGAAGTGGTTTCTTCCTTCACCACATGCTCTGTGAAGGAATTGTTGTCATGCTCTGTGAATATCCTAAATCTCTGAGTGTAGGTCATTCACATGCATCATGCTCTTGGAGGATTCTTATGTACATTGAGCTTTGGAGACCACCAAAGATTTTTAATTGGGGAGAGTGGGGAGGAGCAAAGATATATTAGAACCTCCAGGAAAGTTTCTTTGAAATACAGGCAATTCCTGACTGCCCTCCATAACTCTGGCCATACCTCTGTTTCAGTAGCTCACTGCCACTCTCTCATCCCCATATGCAGCCACAGCTCTGTACCTACTTTTCCAGTGCATTTGGAAAGATAATTTGTACAAAAGGTTTCCTTGGTTTACCACTGTCAGGAACATGGCCACTGAGCCCCTTGTTAGAGAAGCACTATATATGAAGACCGGTGGTCCAAGAAACTTTTTTTTTTAATTTTAATTTTTTATTGTTATTCAATTACAATGTATTGTTGTGTGCCCTTTCTCCCCATCCCTCCACCCCACCCCGGCTGACCCCCCTCCCTCCCCCACCTCCACCCTCCCCCTTGATTTTGTCCATGTGTCCTTTATAGTAGTTCCTGTCCAAGAAACTTTAAGTAAACCAATGTTAGTCAAACTTTTCTTCCCAACCTCCCTCCCTCCCTTTCTCCCTTCTTTCCTTCTTTTTCATTCCTTTTCATCCCATAGAAGTAGTTTTGAAGGAATCTGCTTTGGGAAATATTTTGGCCACTGCATGAGCCCAACTTTACTTCAGTATTTGAAGATAGTGGAAAGAAAAGGGCAGGTCAGAATAACAAGGGAATGAGGGACAGGTGGCCAGAGAAGGGCAAAGCTGTGGGAGGGACCACTGAGGGTGACTCAAGGTTTCAAGACCTTTAACGAGAGTGATTACAATTAAAGGCATACTGTTGTCCAATGGAAAATAAATATTGAGCTAAATTTAGTAAAATGACAAGTTATTCATCTGAAATTTAACTGTTGTTCCTGAATAGTATGCCCACTGTGAACATTTTGTATTTTTGTTAATATTTTAAAAAATGTAATGTATGAATCTTTAGCTTTGCTTAAATTCTACAGAATGCATAACATTATTCACTTATCATGCTTCGTGTCTACTCTTGGCAGAGTATGTGTTCTCTGCGGATATAAAAGAAATGTGAGTGAACTGTTAAAAAATGTCTTATCTTTATTAAGTGGTAGTTACTTGAGAGAGAATAAGAAAACAAAATACTAAAAATTTTAAGCTCTGAAAGGCTCGTATTTCCAGCTGATGGATTTGTAAAAAGATTATTGATAGTATTGAATTGGCCATTGGTGGGGCCGTGTGCTATGGGACAGAAAGCACCGGCTCTGGGCTCACATGGGTCACAGAGCTGTGGGTCCTGGACAAGGTGCACTCTGAGTTTCAGGTGTCTGTGACATGGAGAAGGGCCATGGTGGGGATTCTCGTTGAGATTAAACAGAGAAGGTGTGTAAAGTACCTGACAGGGATCCCAGTCTGGGAGGCAAGCAGGTGGGTTGGCTTCTTGCTTGCTGGAGTCAGAGCAATGGCAAATCTGTGAAGGTGAATGTCACCATGGCTGCTTCAAAGGTTGGTTATACTTATAGAGATTTTCTGTTCCCAGAACACTTGCCTGTTCTTATGAAGAGAAAAATAGCTTATGTGTTAGGTTTGGAATATTGTCCATTTGTATAACTCTTTCCTGTGACTATTTCTTATGTTACATAATAGATTTAAAAGTAAAGTGTGGTTTGTAAAGGGCAGGATTTATAGTTTGAATTTGAAGTCAAAAGAATAAATTATTACTATTTTAAATATTGGCTCATTAGCACTCATTAATTGATGAAGTGTTAGTATAGTCACTCCTTGAAAAATTCTTCATAGATCACAGTGAAAATAAAAAATACTTCAGAAGAAAGAAAAAATAAACACATAGGCTAGGTTATGTGGACGATGAGTAGTAAACTTGCTTTTCTTTTCTTTTGATGAATTAGATTTTGGCTTAGTTGTATTACTGTTTGTGACCTTTTTCTCTTCAATTTTCTAAACCCACTTATATTTCCTTCTTAGGAAAAATCTTTCCTGGGAATGCTTATTCTATTTTAATGTGTAATTAAATATTTTAAATTATTTTGGTAAAACTTTTAATATATGATAATGAGGTAGTAATTGCTCATTTCAATAACATTCATAGTAAGGTATTTTGAAATGTAGTTTGTCAGTTATTCCTCAATATAGCTGAACTTTAAAAAAAATAAATATACTGGAGCTGTCCCTTCTCAGGGGTCATCATGATGGGCAGTAAGATGGCATCTGCTAGCAGGGTCACCGAGGTAGTCTGGCCACATGCTCCATTAATAAGTTCCCTGACAGAAGAGACCATTCTACACCGAATGTGTCAAAAGTTTTGAGGTCAGCAGGACTACCATCTAACTGTTCTTCAATTTCACAGCATTTTAAGGGAAATAAATTGGCAGATTGGCTGATGCATCAGGGTCCACCAGACACTGCAGAAATAATAAAAACGTTACCTCAGAAATATAGAAGGAAACCTGTCTTAAGAAGAAATTGAATTTATCCAACATGGAGGTCCAGAATACTCACTGACACTGGCTGCTGTTTGTCATCAGACAAAAGGATAGTCTTTACAATAAAGGACTTCCAACATGACAAATGAGAAATTGTACACTAAACAACCTTAATAAATATTCTGTAAACAAAAAAACTGTATAGAAAATTTAGATGCACAATTACATCTCATAATTTATGTATCTTGGTCAGCTCCCCCACAAGCTTACCTAATTGTTTATATACTTTATACTTATTAAAATAAACATTAAAAAATGTTAGCCTATTAATTTACTCTTGATTATCAAGTATTACCAGTGTTGAACTATTAAAAGCACATGACATCTACTTAAACCATCATAGGTTTCCCATAATTTCACTTTTCTTTCAGTTTATATTTAGACATGAATTTATCAGGCAGAATTGCTGCTTTTTGGAAGTGATTTTCCTGAAATTGGATGAGGATCAGTGAAATAATGGCTCCATTATTTATTCTTAATTCTCTTAATATTGTTTTCATTCACGAAGTTACTGGAGTATAACAGGCTTAATAAGCACATCCTACTTGGAATGATATAAATATAACCAAAGTAAAACCAGTGACTTTGTGGTGTTAAGACTGGGGAGTTAACACAAAAGATTATTTGTTAGTTATTTTTAGAAAAAAAGTATAAAATCAGAGGTCAAATGAATATAGCATAGGTATAAATGTTTGACCAAAAATGGCAATTTCTTATGTTTTTAAGGGTGTTAGGAAAGTGTTGTTCTTTGGTTTATTTTACTGTTTTGATTGTAATAATATATGCAAGTCCTGGTAGCCATTAACTTTCTTGAACTTAATGTCTGGAAGCTTCATAAAATCAACCTAAATATTTACCTTGTTAAGGTAATTTATGAAACTTTAAAAAGTCTTCCTGTGCCAAGAGTATATATAATTTTGAAAGTAAAGTCTCACAAAGCTAAATAAATTTTCTTCTGTACCTTTAAAAAAACATACTGGAAAACTCTGGCTGTGCAAGTAATTTTTTTTGCCTCATTTAGGAAGCAATATATTTAGAAAAAGTTAGAATAAAATTGTTAGAGAAGATTACTGCAATTAGAAATGTCCCTGCACATAAACATAAAACAAAGATGCAATGAAATAACGATCTGGAGAAGAGAAAGTGGAAAAAAAGGATATTTATTTTTTATTCTTCACATCCACTTGATTTGCTCTCTAC